>NW_028240691.1:0-256724 GCF_964263255.1 Lissotriton vulgaris | reverse complement strand
CACACAAACATCCTGCTCCGCTGTAACTCAGGCATTGAAGCACAGCTGGATTGCGCTATGTAATCCAGCTGGGCCCCGATGATGAAGCATGCCACCTACCCGGTAGATGGGTGAGGGGTTTCCTAAAACACTGTGCAGTTGTTTGCGCTTTTCTTGATCTTCCTATTTGCTAGGTTCTAGTCAGAAACAATGACTCCATGACCTTGCAAAGGATTTGTCTACTTTGTTTACAAGAAACAAACAAAAGGACATTTGATTAATAACCGTAAACTGAGTTGCGAAACACCCATCAAAGGGAATTTTACTATTTAGCTCTTTTGAAACTTTTCAAACCATGGCGTTCAGAATTGCAATTACTTGGAGATTTTGAGAGCTATGAAGATTCCTTCCATGCAACTAAAGATACTATAGAATGTCCTGTTTTTGCTAATTATGTCAAAATGTTGAATGACGAAATTAAGCAAGAAGCTACAATTGCAGTTGAGATTGCTAGAGACAGTTCTCAAGACAGTCAAACTTCTGCTCCATTGAGTCAGGACCCATTAGGAGAACCAATTGTTCTAAATGAAGCAGCAACTGCTATGGAAGAGGTGGAAACAATAATGTATCAAGGTCAAGAAGATCTAACAAACTTAGGAAACTCGGAAGAACAACTAAATCTTGAGCAGAAAGAAATATATGAGCAAGTGAGAGAACAGATTGACCATGGATTTCTTCATGAGAAGAAAGAGTGCTCTTGCTCATCATTTGAACCTATCCGTATGTATGTGAGTGGACAAGCTGGAACATGAAAATGTTTTTTAATTAAAGTAATCACAGGTTTTCTACAGAAAAGAAATGAGTCGCATTTGTCTTGTGTTGTCACTGCTCCAACTGGATTAGCAACTCACAATATTAAAGGAATTACTTTATATGGTTTATTAATGCTACCAGTAGAGCATGACAACAAATTACAATACCACAAGCTATCTGGAGAAGCTTCTTGTGAAGTTTCAAGAGTGTTGAGGAAAATGAAGCTTCTCATTATTGATGAGGTAAGCATGGTCTCAAACTTAATGCTTACCTTTGTGCATTTAAGAATGCAGCAAAACACGTCATAGTTTTTGGAGATCTTCTACAACGTACTCCTGTAAAAGGACAGCCAGTGTTTAGAACACCAGTACATAAAGATACTAGAAAGTCTTTGGGGAGTATTGGCAATGTAAACATTTGGTCATATTTTCAGTAATAGGAACTTACTACAAATATGCGACAAGCAAATGATGTTGAATATGGAACAATTCTTCAAGATATAAGAACTGTAAAATTAACCGAACATGGCAAACAAGCTTTACAGACACGATTACTTTCCAATTTGTTTCCAAATGCAAATATTGTCCCAGAGAAAATATACATGAGAATTGCAGAAAACAAATCTGTAATTTGCTTAATGCCAACACTGCGTGAATGTTCTATATTCAATGAAGAAATGTTAAAGTTGGAAAATGAAGAAATTATAAAATTGGAAGCAATTGATAAAATAGAACATGAAGGAATCAGTATTATTTTGAGTGAAAACTTGAAGAGGAAATTGGATTGTTTAGAGAAATTGATAAATAAAACTGCTGGTTTAGAAAATAATTTGTATGCATGTGTAAAATGTAGAGTAATTTTGTGACGTAATTTGAATGTGCAAAAAGGTTTAGTAAATGGAGCAATGGGTAAAATTGTTATTTTTGTTAATTATGTAAATAGAGGTGGGATTGAATTTTTGAAAATTTGATGAAATTGCTGAAGTACAACTAGTTAGTCATTGTGCAGCTCATTTTTTGCTTATAAAAGATTTGTATGTCTGCAGAAAACAGTTTCCTGTTTGTTTGGCATATGCGGTGACCATTCATAAATCTCAAGGTTTAAGTGTAGATTGTGCTTTAGTAAATATTGGAAATACCGTGTTTAAAGAAGGTATGGCATATATTGCTTTGTCTCGAGTCAGAACTTTATCTGGATTGTACTTGATTGATTTTGATGAGACAAAGGTTTCTGCAGATGCAAACTGTGTGAAAGAGTATAATAGGTTAAGAAGAGAATATGCACCCAATTTAGGTCAATATCCAGTGATTGAAAAGCGTGTGGTAGGTAGAAAAAGAAGATTTGAGAATATCTGTTTTAAAACTGTACAGAAAGAAAAAAAACAAGATGAAGCTGCGCTTGCAAGCAAAAAGAAAAAAGACAGTGTTGAAGAGAATGTTGTTTATCGGTTTGAAAATAGTTCTGGTGTCAACTGCTATGCTAATGTAGTGGTTAATGTTGTTTTTTTTCTTGAAAGTTTCCAACAGCAAATTGTAGAAAATCGGGGGACAAAAGATTCCGTTCATTGTTGAATTCTGTTTATGACAAATGTAGTAGTGATAAAAGTAAAATACAAAGTGTTTCTGATATTCGAAATGTTTTGGACATATGTTCTGGTTCTAGTCAATTTACGCAGAATATTCAGCAAGATTGCATTTTTGCAGGAATTTTTAATGTTTATGCTTAGTGTACTGAAAGATGAAGGTATAGATATTGAAAACATTTTTTGGCTTTCTTATAAATGGCAACATGACTGTCAAAATTATTTGTTTACATGTAGCACTGACATAGACACTGAGAGATTCATATATTTGACTTTACCTGACTGTTAATCAGTGTCTTTTAACAATCTAATTAGAGGAGCAAGTCAAAACATGCAGTGTAGCCAATGTAAATCAGAAATGTCATCAACATTATTTATACAAAGATATGGTCAGTATATTATTTTAATGCTGCAACGTTGTAGAACTGATGGAACAAAATTGAAAACTTTAATACAAATTTTTGTAGCTGGTCAATGCTCAATATCAGGAAGATGATCAACCTCTGGTGGAAACTCCACTAGTATTCCAAACGCACTACTTGTTTAAAGTATTACCATTAGAAACAATTAATCCATTGTTACTTATCCTAGTAATCACTCATGAGAATCTTTTCAAAAAGTAATCTTATATTTTTTCAAGCTGTACATTTATATTACAGATCCAAGAAACTGATACATTTAAATAACGGGCTTTATTTTAAATTGTGTTTTTTCATCATTCGCTTGTCTTTTGAGTTTGGATTTAATCTACATGATTGATTGTGCCTTCATGTCTTTATAATCACTACACAATAACGTTGATGTATATGTTTTGCTCACTACCATGTACAAATTTATCAGTTTCTTGGATCTGTAATATAAAAAATATAAGATTACTTTTTGAAAAGATTCTCATGAGTGATTACTAGGATAAGTAACAATGGATTAATTGTTTCTAATGGTAATACTTTAAACAAGTAGTGCGTTTGGAACACTAGTGGAGTTTCCACCAGAGGTTGATAATTTATTAGGGCTGGCTGCCTTCCAACCAAACAGCACACTAACAACGCTCCAACTTTGTATAATTGCAGAGTACTTCAGTACACACAAGGGAGTGCGCAGACTGAACATTTTTTGCAATATCAGGAAGAACCACATCTGAACATTACATTATTTAAAATGTCTGAAAGGTTGGATACAGTGTAATGATACTCAATTAGTTTTTAAGCAACATTTGACCAAAGAGTTACCAAATTTTTACCTAATATTTTTAAAGACAAAATTTTAAGATCAAAATTTGCCCTTTAGGATTAGTGCTGTTAAGGTAGATTAGTCTGGTGTTGTAGAGTATTCTGTAAGTGAGGCTGAGGAGCTTGAAGGTGATCCTTTTGTTGATATTGAGGCAGTGTAGGTGTATTAGGTGGTGGGTGATGTGGGTGCAGCCAGGGACATTGATGATCACTCAGGTGGAGGTCTTTTGGATCTGTTGTAGTTGTTGTAGGTGTTTGGCTACAATTCATGTGTAGAGTGTTTTACCACAGTGTAGTCTCCTGCTGATGAGGGCCTGTGTCACTCTTCTTCTTTTTGTTAGGATCCACTTGTAAATGTTGCAGAGCATGTGGAGGGTGTTATAGCAGTACGAGGAGATGGTGTAGACTTGGTTACACATGGAGAGGGAGGATTTAAGGTTGAATCCTATGTTGTGGACATGGTTGGTAGGTGTTGCTACTGTTCACAGTGTAGTCAGGTAGCAGGAGTTGTCTGAGGCTGGTGGGGTGAGTCTGAGGATGAGTACCTTCATCTTGTGCCAGTTTGTGTTTACATCGCTGCTCTTTATGTAGTTGGTGACGTCCTTCATTCTATCGTGGAGGTTGCTTTTGGTGGTATGTGGCTTCTTGCTGAGGAAGAGGATGAGATGGGTGTTCTTTGTGTAGGAGATTTTGTTGAAGTTGTGATGGTGGGCTACTTGTGTGAGGGTGACAATGTAGATGTTGAACAGCGTCGGACTGATGGATGAGTCCTGGGGGACCCGGCCGTAGATCATGTCGGGGGTTTTGGATCAGAAGACTGGGAGGTGGACGTTCAGGATTACTATTGAACAACTTCCAAACAAAGCACTTGATGCATACTATTTGGCTGTAAGGAAAAGTGTGCAAAACCATTAAGGACTTTTTGCTGTGTATTTTGTTACCATGTATTTGTAAGTAACATTATTTACAGTATAAGAAAATTAATCATAATGTATTGTTATTTTATGATTGTTTGAGATAAGTTATATTTACGTAAGAAATTGCTCTTAGAAAAAGCATTTAAGATATGTTTAATTTCTATTTTTTCTATTGTTTTTGAGAATTTTGACTGGGTTTTTTAAGATAAACTTCTTGATTGTCTTTTTTTTGCCCGCTGCTATGTGATGAGTACTATTGAACTCACTGTTTGTAGTGAAATTCAATATATTCTGAGAAAAGCAAAAAAAGGCAAATGAAATGTTTTACACATTTTTGTTGTGCTGTTAAATATATATTGTAACTGTGTTTTTTTGTATCTTCCACAGGTGATAATTTCATAATATATAAATTTTTTATTATTTATTATGCTCAAGGTAAGTACAAGTAACTGACTCAGCCGCGGCCCTTGGAGGGAGTTGTGATGAGGTAGGCAGGTGGGGCGGTGAAGGGGCAGGGTGGGGGGGATATAAAAAGCGGAATCTCGATGAGTACAGGTGTGTAAACAATTAAATTAATAAAATGAATGTCATACCGCAACCTGCATCACAAAATGCGATGCAGGGCACGGAACGAAGTGGCATATTATCAACAAAAGGCGATACATTATCGCCGTTTTTATCGGCAGGAAAAATTCCGATAAAGCAACAATAATGGGCTTGATAATAGGGCCTTGGAAATTCCCATAGCAGCCCAGGTTCTGGTGTTAACTTGGGCTGTTATGGGAATTTACAAGGGCCTATTAGCAAGCCCTTTATCGCCACTTTATCAGCAGTTTTCTTGCGAATAAAAGCGGCAATAATCTTAATAATGTCTTTGTGGGAAATGACACTACTCAAGTAAGCGTACGGGAAGTTAATAATGATTCCCAATTAATAGCTCCTTGTAACCCTGTATCTCAAACAGCAAAAGGGCCTGTGATAAACAGTGACAATAGAGCAACTGAACTGTGGGGTAGAGTGTCGGGCACAGAGACAACCCAGTGCCTCACAGGGGTTTGCAGTTAAACCAGGAAGTTGGTGCTCAGCCATTGAAACCGCCTACTGGCCCTATCCATTCTAACAAGCCGGCCCACGGTACAGGCAATAGATCCACCTTAGACTTACCACCCCCAAAGCACTCCTTTAGTGGTGGTTTTGGCCAAAGTCCCTCCTCTCTGTTTAGGGGAAAGAGAGGACTACTACCAACTAAAGAACAAGGTTACTTACTGGTTTTCACAAAATATTGCAGGCGGCCATATGGTAGGTCACAACATAATTATGGCCCGCCCAGTTGCATGCTAGGAAGCTCTTGGAAGAACAGAGAAGGCGATTGTATTGTTGTAAATTTTAATAGCCCGATACCAGTCACTAGGATCCTAAGGGAGCAAGAGCAAAGTATAACGTCGGATGGACAGGGCATTGAAATACTGCCTCTGTTTTTTTTTTATAGACCAGGCTACCAGGGCCCATTTAATTACTGTACTCCCACGAATAGGATGCTCGCCAATAACATTCGCTTTCCAATGGGACCAGGAGGGTGGAATACATTACCTATGAAAACAAACAGAGCTTGGCACAGAGGAGTCCCAGGAGATATCACAGATGTTGAGGTCACAAATAGATGTAATGTTCTTTCGGGCCTCAACCACTGCGACTGACTGGGTAGTATCCGAGTTAGCTCTCACTTACAGGAAGACCTTAACCCCCTTCCAGTTTATCCCTTAAGCCGGGCTAACTTGAAGAATGGGAACACTGGTCCTGCTGCAGTTATTCGTAACGCTACTGCCCTCTCAACTCCCCCAGTAGACATCCCCCCAGGACTTTCTCATAGCGTGAGGGATGGTGTGGAAAAGCTAGTTTCTTGGAACATAGCGGGCATGCGCCTTAAACAGGAAACACAGGATTGGCTAACCTTTGTTAACACTTTTGACTTGTGCATTTTTCAGGAGACGTGGCTGTGTGAACCCTCTTTTGCCCAGGGGTATTTGAATTATTCGGTCCCAGCAACTAAAGGTCCTAAAGGCCGTCCTATGGGTGGCCTGACTATATGGGTCCGGCAAAGTATGCTGCTAACCGTTAAGGTGGTAGATGTTGGAAGTAAAGACATCCAATACATTAAGGTCTGAAGTTTTAGCAGCTTTGGGCTCCCTCCTAGAAACCCATTTTCTGGACAATAATATTATCATAGCCGGTGACCTGAACCGCACCTTCGAACCTTTGGCCATTTGTGACGATTTTGCTGGGGCAGAAGAGGATAGGCAATGGGGGGTCCCCAAACTAGAATTGAATCCTGTCCCTTGTTGGTCTGAAGATATTATCTGCTTAAATGCTATTTGTCTCGAAAGGGGTTTAAGGGCACTAAACGGGAGGACAAAGAGTGACAAGGTGGGGGCATGCACCTTGGACAATGGGCGACACAGGAGCAGAATAGACTATGTTCTGTGTAGCTTGAAACTCTGGAAATTAGTCTGTGACATGGAAGTCAAATGGAGGATTGAAAGCGATCACAATCTATTGTGCGTAGAGCACAAATGGTGGACACCCGTGAATGAGACCCTAACTCCAGGGAGGGATAGTGTTCCTTCGATTGTCCCTACAAATGATATGCGTAGGTTAAAATGGTATACGTTTTGTCCAACCAACGGTCTATGGATACTATCAAAGCTGAGGTAGTTAAAGCGATAACGGCCATGGAGCAGGTCAACCCAAACATACCATGCTAGAACACAGCAACAGAAATCCACGATATTCTATTTACTATTATCAGGAACCATTTTCTGAAACCGATAAAGAAGCCCAGTAGGCAAACTATTAAGCCAGCAAAGTGGTATAATACTCAGTGTAGGAACGCGCGTTTAGCTTTAGGTGCCGCAATTAAGAGGAGCGAACCGACGGCTATTCAAATCGCTAGAAAGGCCTATAAAGATAGTATATCCACAGCTAAGAAAATGTGGGATGAGCTTGGAATAAGCTAAAGCTCGCGAGTGTGAAAAAAGACTCCAGGCTCTTTTGGAACATTGTAAAATGGGGCAGGGGTAGAGTTCCTGATCCTCCTGATAATAACGTATCAGAGGAGGACTGGGTTAATTATTTTAAGCCCCAGTATGCGGAAATGCAACTTGGTAGTGAGATGGTTGGGTTCAGGCCGGTCTACTTTAAAGATAACTCCTTTAGTAACAATGAAGTAATGATGGCCCTCAGCTCAGTGACTAGTGGCAGAGCCCCAGGCTTGGACGGGGTCCCGGCGGATCTCTTTATTAATGATAAAGTGCGCTGGTGTAAGTATATATTTCTTCTTGTTAATGCAGTGGCTCAGGGAGCACCTGTACCGGCATCCTGGCAAGGTGCAATTATAATACCTGTATTCAAGAAGGGAGACCGATCCAAACCCGGGAACTACAGACCTATAAGCGTAATTGACACCATCCAAAAGGTGGTGGGGAGGATGGTTGTCAATAGGCTTTTGAACTGGGTGGAGGAGAATAACGCCCTATCTCCATTATAAGCTGAGTTTCGGAAGTCAATCAGCACGGTGGACCAGGTATTCCGATTTACCCTACTGCAGGGGCGAACTGTGTTACTGGGTGGGGGCAGCCTGTACGCAGCTTTTGTCGATTTGCGGGCTGCCTTCGACCTGGTCCCAAGGTCTAAGCTGTGGTCGGTACTGAGGAACCTGGGTCTACCTGATGAACTATTGACAATGATTATGCGGTTGCATGAAGCGAACTCTGCCAAGATCCAGTGGGGGGGCAGGGAGTAGTCACCGCAGACTTCCCGGTGGAGCGGGGAGTACGTCAAGGATGCTCAATGGCCCCCACACTCTTTTCCCTGTTTATTAATGGAGTCGTGGCTCGCATGCTATCTGTTAATGTCGATGCTCCTTCTCTGGCTGATACTAAGATACCGATTTTAATGTTCGCAGACGATACCCTGATTTTATCTAAGACTCCGAACGGCCTACAGTGAGCGTTACTTATTTTTGATAATTTCTGTGGGGAGCATGGCTTAGAAGTCAATGTGGTGAAAACTAAGCTTATGGCCTTTAATCCACATCGAAGTTTTAGGTCTAAGCTGACCATGCACGATCGCCCTCTAGAGATAGTTAAAGCTTTTACGTATCTGGGTATCCATGTAACAAACGATTTTAGATGGTCCCAGCATATAGATATTGCAGTTCTAAGGCATAGACAATTGGCTGGTACCCTTGGTTCAGAGCATAGAAAATCTAGGACTAAACCAATTAAGCCAGCATTGCAGGTCTACGAGGCCAAGGCCCTCGGTTCTGCACTATATGGTGCAGAGTTGTGGGGCTTTGAGAAGCTCCTGTCATTACAAACATCAGAAAATAAGTTTCTCAGGGCAATTACTGGTCTTCCCAAAAGCACTCCATTGATCCCACTTTGGTATGATCTGGGCAGGAAGGCTGTAGTAGACCTGGCGAGGCTTCGTCCTATTCTATACTGGAGGAGGCTCTGGACCACTCCTGAGCTTTTCCATTACGCTGAGGGGTTTCTAGCTATAATCAAAGCGGATGTGTTCCATAAAATAGGCTGGCTGAATGTTCTTAGAACTTTGCTGGGTGCTGTTGGTCTCCAACTGCTCTGGGATAATCCAACAGGTGCCCTTTTCCCAAGTAAAAAAGCCTTAAAGGAAATCTCGTAATTGGAGAGCTACCAATACTGGCTCTATGGCTGGAGGTTTCTTAGAAGCTAAACTGTATCCCAGCTTAGAACTCTATTGGGATGCTATAACCACCTCTAGAGATAAGAAGCTCCTTTTTCAAATTAGAGCAGGCGCTCTCCCCCTTAGATCTTTAACAGGCAGGTGGGGGGGTTCATCTAATAGCAACTGTTCAGCCTGTGGAGCACTCAAGGAATCAATTGGTCACTTCTTATTTGCTTGTAGAACTTATGAAGAACCCAGGCGTATTTGGCTAACACCAGTGTGTAAAAACTTAGGCACCAATAGTAGTGCTGTAGCTTTAAGAATTATTTGCCCTAGCACTTTTTTGCCTCTACTCATAGCAACTGCTAAATATCTTGGATGGGCATTGACTATCAGACAGAGGGCTTTAGGCAGCTGATCGCTTTTTATTGTAATCTGGGTTTGTCTGTATTTTATCTTACCTGTATTTTATGTTTGCAATTTTTACTTATGAATTAATGTTTTCTAAATGCTGAGGTGCTTTCCTAATGATGTTTTTATATTTGTGATTGTACGTGCTTTTATGAGAAAAACTCGAATAAAGCATCTTTGATTTGATTTGAATAATGTCTTTGTGTTGACGAACACACGTTGTAATGGCTGAGACTTACGTCCTTCAAATTAGTGTTAAGGTATACGTGTGACCAAGTCTGATAACATCAGAATTTAAGGACAAACACCATGGTGTCTGTGCCTCGAAATCTCGCCGATCACAACGAATATAGGAGGACAATAAAATGAAAGTAACAGATATAATAAAAACAACTGTGAAAAACTACTAAAATGGCGGTGGACGGAGTACCTCATCAACGTTTGGCGCCTCAACACTACGTTCCAAATAAATGTAGATAAAATACGATTATTAATATATTACAAAAGTACACCAGCGGATGACACACACGACCCGGAAAACAAAGCGGCAAATTTATTAACTGAAATAAAGAAACGTTTGTTTCTTGAACTTGAAAAAAAAGAAAAAAACGTTGGCTTCGAAACGAGGCCGCGCATTTATAGAGAGTACAACTGCTACACAAAAAAAAGGAAAGTTTTACATACTATCATAAAAATGAAGGCGGATATTATCAACTAAAGGCAATACATTATCGCTGCTTTTATCGGCAGGAAACTGCCGCTAAAGCGGCGAAAATAAGCTTGATAGTACGGCCTTGTTATTTCCCATAGAATCCCATGTTAACACCAGAACATAGCCTTCTATGGGAATTTACAAGGATGTATTATCAAGTCCACCCTCCCACCATTAACAAAAACTCAAGACAATACAGGTACCCGGAGCCGGAAGGTCATTCTACATATTACTGCCCCAGAAAGGTGGCGTTCCCTGCGACGTGTACGGGGAGAGAGAGAGAGAGCTCAAAACATATATATTTTTTAAAAAGAATCGAGAGGAGACTGTGGGGAGTAGGACCGTAACCCCCCCCGCATACTTCAAAATAAAACCACAGCAGTGCCATTTCCCAGTGCTCGGGGCACCTTACAAGCCCCCATTATGCAAAAAATTACCCCTGTAATTTGCCCCCCGGGACCTAATGAATAAAACGGACTTCTAGTTTTTTTCACCTTCTCCACCGCGTACAAGTACTGCACAACTACCCCGCCATTTTTTATTTAAAAAAAATAAAAATTGAGCCGAAAGATCCATGTACAACCCCCTGACCAAGACTATAGGGTCAAAATGTTTCTACCCTGCCCCCTTTCCTTATTACTCAACTTTGTTTTACTGTTTTCTTGTGACTCTCCTCTCCCGACAAACAAGATGGCTGCCAACACTTCCTGGTTTGGAGTATTGACAGCCAATTACCATGCAGCTCCTGCTCGTAATTGTACGTATTTCCATACGCGTACGCTGCGATTTATCATTAAAAAAATAAAATAAATAGAGCCTAAACATCCATGTACGACCCCCTGAGCAAACCTAGAGGGTCAGAATGTTTCTAGCCTACCCCCTTCCCTTATTTCTCAACTTTGTTTTACTGTTTTCTTGTGACTCGGTTCTAGCGAGAAACAAGATGGCCACCAACACTTCCTGGTTTTGAGTGTTGACAGACAGTTCACAGCCAATCAGCATGCAGCTCGCGCTCGTAATTGAACGGATTTCCGTACACCTGCTGAACTCCGTCTCTAGATATCGCTATGATTTTACTTGCAATTTTCTCCGAAACTACTGAACGGATGTACACCATTTAACAAAAAGCGCAATCTGCGAACCAAACTCTACCTCTCTGCCACATTTCGTGTAATTCCGTTCAGCAATCGGGCTGAAGCCCTGGCTAAAGGTCCCTATGGAAAATTGCATGGGGAAAACACGTTTTGGTACCCCCTTTTTTCTCAGCCCCCACTTGACTAATCACCCCCAAACTTTCAGGAAAGGAGCGGAACTGAGTAGGCAATTCTCTTGGAGAAATTAACGAAGATTCGTCCACCGACGCCAAAGTTATTCCAAATAGAATGTTGGTAGGTAGTTATAGTTAGGACCTAGTTACCATAGGAAATCCACAAAATTCTATTTGGAATAACTTTGGCGTCGGTGGATGAATCTTCGTGAATATATATATATATATATATATATATATATATATATATATATATGAGACAGAACTCGTTCCGGCACAAGCCTGTGCCGCCAATTATTTCAAACAATCAGCAAGGAAAGAACGAAGAGTTGAACCCAACTTCTGTGCAATAACAGGGTGTTTTATTTAAGTGTCTTGCTGAGCCTGTCCGCCATAACGCGTTTCGACTGTTCCTACAGTCTTGATCACATGGTAAGGTCACATTACCTAGCAATGGATTTTATAATCAAAATAGAGGGCAGACAAATATTATCACGCCCCCTAGACCAGTATCATGAGCTTTTTACAAGAAAAGAAACAAGGGACTACATATTTACGCCCCAAAGTCTATACAGTTAAAATACAATTAAACTTATAGTGAGTATATACAACTGTACAACTATAATACATTAAGCAAAGTATCATATATATACACATTTACACATTTACAATGAATAAATAAATAAATATATCCATCGTGCTTACTATAAACTAATCTTTTAAGTTCATAGAATATTCTCACAGTTTTTCTTCTAGAAAAAGCTCAAGAAAAGGAGGAATATACCCCACAGTGGGGTTATACTAAAGTGCTTAGTGCTAATGCATATTATTCCAATTTTGATAGATTTATAAAAAGCTAAAATCCAAGGCAAATAAGGTTAAGAGCAGCAATCACAGCATAGTGCAAATAATTAGATAAAGTGTTGGTGCTATTTTTCAGTGCAAAATATTCAGTAATTAAAAACATGTAACAAAATCCCAGAAAGACATATTCGATGCACAGAAACTTGTAGTGGGAGCCCCCACTAAAGTAAGAAATAGAAATCCTAAGATTGAACTGTATACCAGGTAAACATAAACTTCTCAAAAACTATACATGTATTCGTCATGGGATCTGGATCCATAAAGGATAATCGAATACAATTGCTGTAAACAATTCATTATTGGCTATAAACATCCCAAAAATATCATATATAGTTGTTTTATATAGTTTATATATATGAAGATGGAAATGTATATGAATATACAAATCATAAACAGGTATACAGATCTTCACTCGCATTCAGCCCCGCTGGAGTACGACTGTCTAATTCAAGAATATATCTTGTCTCCAGGACCCTCAGTAGTGCATCCCTATTACCACCCCTTTTCAGGGGCAATACACTATCTATGACATAGTATGTTAAATGTCTAGGGTCACTATCATGCGTGCTTTCAAAATGGCGAGCTACGGGATAAGATTGGTCCCTCGTGCTAATAGCTCGTATGTGCTGCAAAATCCGCCTGTGAGCCGGCAGGCGGGTACTACCCACATACCGTAGCTCACAGGGGTATTGCAACACATAAACTGCAAATTCCGTCTTGCAGGTGAGCTGTTTGTTAATAAGCTGAGGTTCTGTTTTGAAAGGGGTCATGTATTGTTTCTTACTACAGCCATGTTTGCAGGCCTTACAGACCGAACATTTCTTAAAATCTTTACTGAGTGCCATAAAGGTCTTTGATGGCGGTTGGTCTAAATGATTTTTGACCAGTTTGTCGGCCATTGAAATAGATTTTCTAAAGGAAAATTCGGGTTTTCTGCCAACTAGTTCCCCAATCACCGGATCCCCGGTTATCAGGTTCCAATTGCGGCTGAAAATTGTCCGAATTTCCTTATGTTGTTTGTTGTAAGAGACTATGACCCTGGATGACTCAGCTTTGTTTTGAGTGTTGGAAACAATAGTTTTAGCTCTAGGAATTAGCGCCTGAGTTCTCGTCAAGTTGTTCGAACGAGTAATAGCCTTATCCACTGTTTTCACAGAATAACCTCTGGCCAGGAAGCGAGATTTACAAGCCTCCTGAGCTTTCAAACATTCATCATCTGAACTATAGATTCTTCTAATACGCAACATCTCCCCAAAAGGGATGCTGCGTATTAGGTGGGGGGGATGTTGGCTTGCCGCATGAAGAATAGTATTGCCGGCAGTCGGCTTCCTATATAACCTAGTTGCTATTGTGTCAGACTTTATATAAACCTCCAAATCCAGAAAACATACTGAAGAAGCACTTATAGTTGAAGTAAATTCTAGATTTAAATAATTTTTGTTAAGTTGGTTAACAAATGACTCAGCCTCCACCTCAGATCCCTTCCAAATCAAAAACAGATCGTCAATGTAACAAAGGTACAGGGGAACATGTTTTTCCATAGAAGTGCAATGTTTTCCCCAAAGTACCTGTTCCTCCCACCAGCCCATGTGCAAGCACGCTAGGCTGGGGGAGAAACAGGCACCCATCGCTACTCCCTGTATCTGTTGGTAAACTTGGTTATTGAACAAAAAATTATTTTGTTCCAAACATATTTTGATCATAGTGATAAGCATGTTGTATTGTGCTGAGAAATTGATCAAGCGTCTATTGAGAAAATACTTTATAGCTGCTATACCATCCTGATGTCTAATAGATGTGTATAGAGATGAAACATCTAGCGTCATAAGTATGTAATCTGGTTGCCAAGGTATATCCTTGAGTTTTCTTATGAAGTCTGAAGAATCCTGCACATAGGATTTCAAAGTTCTTACATATTCTTGCAAAAAATAGTCAATATAGGATGACATATGTTCAGTTGAACTATTAATTGCAGAGATTATTGGACGTCCAGGTGGGTTATCAATACGTTTATGTATCTTAGGAAGTAGATAAAACGTAGGAATTACTGGAAATTCCTTTTTCAAATATCCAAATTCCTCTTTTGTGATCAAATTAGAACTCCTCCATGTAACCAATTTGGCATTTTGATCCTGCCATGCCAATTTGATAGCTCCCAAATTGCAATATATATATATATATATTACTTACTGGCGGTCGCCAGTAGGTAGTTATAGTTAGGATTTTTTTCAGTGCAAAATCTCAAAATTCTATTGTGAATAACTTTAGCGCCGGTTGACGAATCTGCCTGAAAATTTCCTCGAATTTGCCTCGCAGCGCTCCGGTCCTTCCCTGAAACTTTGGGGGGGATTCGTCAAGCAGGAGCCGAGATAAAAGGGGGTCCCAAAACGTGTTTTCCCCATGTTAATTTCCATAGGGCGGTCAAACTCACTTTTAGCCCGAACGGCTGAATGGATTTCCACCAAACTTGGCATAATTGTAGGGACTGGTAGCCTGATGTGCCTTTGCTATGTCTCAAGATATGCGCTCCAGTGGTTTTTGTGTAATTTAGGTTAAAAAAAATATATATATCTATGGCCGCGCCCCGGTACGCGCACCGGGGAGCGCACCGGGCGCGCCACGCGACTTGCGCGCGGAAATCTGATTGGCTCTCGGGTGTCTGTAAACATTCTAAACAGTCCGGAGTGGCCGCCATCTTGTGTCTCGGTAGGATCGAGACACAAGAGGTGGCAAAAACAAAGGGGGAGTTGACCATAAGGGGGCAGAGTAGACCCCCCCTGACCCCCTAGGTTTGATGTGGGGGCTATAAAAGGGCCCCGCTGGGCAAAATAACATTTGGGGTTTTTTTTTCGATTTTTGCGGGGGGAGCGCCCAGTACGCGCACCGGGAAGCGCACCAGGGAGCGTACCATGGGGAAAAAAGAATGACAGACTTTTCAAAAAATGTAGGTTTATTAATAAAATTGTTCTTTTTGTTATTTTTTTTAAATTTAAGTACCAACATGTAGGTACCAATGCAGAGTCTAAAATTTAATGAACACCGTCTCCTTTGTAGATATCTTGCATGTTGTTACAGAAGTTATTGTGGTATATGGAATTCATACCATAGTCTGTCAGGAAAGTAGAAACAACATGGAGGCAGGAAATGATAAAGAGATGTTGAATACACATTGGAGATAATATAGTGGGAGAAAGGAAGTAACTATGAGCAAAATTACTATGTAACATAAAAAAGTTTCACAGTATACTATAATTCTCACTTTATATTATATCTATTTTGGTACTATTTCATAATTTACATATAAAAAAGAATAATGTCTCGAACAATTTTTGATTTTTAAATAAAAATGTATTGCTGTAATTTTTCAAAATCTAAAAGAATTTCCAACGTTATTTCGTCAGGTATGTTCTCATTTGGATTCCATGATTCAATTTCTTCCACACAATTAAGTAAGTCTTAGTCCAGAGACTGATCCAAAAAGTCTAATTCATCAATCTCTTCCTTAGGATTGTTCTCCAGATCAATTTCAAATGAAATATACATTTTATTTTGTTCTCCTTCCATTTTCTTGCTGTAAATTGCATAAAAAATAAATATATCAGTAGAGATAGGGCACTGTTGGGTTTAAGTTCAGACAGGCACTTGTGAGTTTTTAACAGTGAAGTTATCTTTGGGCAGTGTATGGTATGAGGTAGGAAGTAGAAATATAAAAAAGTGTATGTGAAGAAGCCTAATATAATTCATAATTATACCAGAGAAGCCTTATTCAATCTATAACTATAACAGAGAAGCCTATCTCAATCTGTAATTATAACAGAGGTACAGTAAATAACTGTCAGAAAACGTTTTTACAAATGAACTTAAAGTGCCCCTTCACAAATGTATAACTTATCTTATAGAAAGGTGAGGAAGATAAATGAGAAATTCTTTTAAAGATGTATCTCAGGTAGTTGTAGTCAAAATGGCCGTGTTTTCCTCTCATTTTTCATTTATATTCATGTACATAACCAATCAAATGTCAGGAAAAAAAAGTAGGAAATTAAAGTAACATTTTAATTGGTTGTAAATTCCAACACTTTCATATGTGTTTTTGTCATGTAATTTACCTCAGGATATTTAGACAGGGCTACAGCCCAAATGGCTGAATGGAATACTATCAAATGTGGGATAATTGTAGGGAGTGGTATATAGTAGGGTCTATGCTATATTTGGTGAAAGTCTGTCCAGTGGTTTTTATGTAATTTCGTTTCCCACATTTTTTTGGTGAGCGCTCACCGGTGCGCGCCCCGGTACGCGTACCGGTGAGCCCCACAGGAGTCCGCCATTTTGTGTTTCGGTCGAATTGAGACACAAGATGGAGGACAAACAACATTGGGAATGGGTAAAAAGGGGCACAGTAGACACCCCTTGACCCTCTAGGTTTGCTGAGGGGAGTTTCGGAGGGGCATATATGCCAAAAAAAACCCCAAAAAATAAAATTTTGTGGGGGGAGCGCCCTGTACGCGCACCGGGGAGCATACCGGGGAGCGTACTCTGGTGAAAAATAGTGAAAAAAGTTAGAGAAAGATAATCAATTTGAGTGATCAGAGGTAGGGTAGCTCTGAAAAGTGCTTTTGGGTTCTTTTTTTTTTTTTTCTATGTACAATGTAGACTTTAATAATATCGACATTACATAGGTAATTATATATATTTGAAAGTATTTCACTATATAATAACTTTAAAACAATATTACAATCTCTCATTCTCTCAGCCTCACTGTAACATCCCTGTAACCTTTGTTTTTTTTAGTGAATTTCTTTTTTTTTTTTTGTTTTTTTTTGTTTCCAAAAATGTATTATTCTGTTAAAGCACAGTACACAATAACATACAATCTATTAAAAAAAAAAAACAACAACAAAAAAGGAAACCAATACATACACAGCCTATGAAATTCACAGTTTAGAGGCAGTTAATCAAAGATATCAAAGAACATAGGACATAAAGCGTTTCCTCGAATTCCCGTCCAGTTTTTTTTGTTCTCCAGCTGTAACCTATCCTATCCCACTACGCCAATTGGCTATTGGCTTCCAGATACGCAACCCTCTTTCCCTTCCCCTCCTGCCTTTCCTTGCATAGATTGGCTTTTCCATGTTATATGAGGACAATAAGTTAGCCAGCCATACTTGTAGTGAAGGGGGGTTAGGGTCTAGCCAGGCCCTAGCCATACACAATCTATATACTGCCATAGCCAAAAAAACAAACTCTTGGTACCCTTCCCCTTCTTCTGGTATTATTCCTAGAAGTATATGCACTGGCTTAAGTTTCAGCTTAATCTTCAATGAAGTCTCTAGGAAATGTTCCAAATTTCGTAACAATGTGTGTAGCTGTGGGCATAGCGCGAATATGTGTATTATGTCCGCATCTCCTGAATTACAACGCGGACAGGTTGTACCCTCCGTCCCTCCCCATTTCGCTATCCTTGCCGGTGTGTAGTAGAGGGAATATATAGTTTTGTAATGCTGCGACTGTAGAGATGCCGAGCAAAGAGCTGTACGCCCTAAGTCCAAAGAATCCTGGAACCACCCTGGTTCCCCTTCTAACTTTTCTGCCCACTTCTCACTATATTTATCCAAGTCATCCTGCATACCACACACAAAGCTGGCGTATAGGCTTCTTATTGAGCAATCCCCCCCTACTCTTATTTTTTCCATTATCTCTACCTTATTGTATCCAACCAAACCACCTTGCTTATTTCCCAAAAAACTCCTAATTTGTAAATACTTTAAAAAATCCTTATTGTTCAGTCCAAACTTAGTGCTCAACTCCAAAAAGGTGATTATGCCCTGTAGCCCCCAAAGATCTCCAATACTTACTACCCCCTTTTGCATCCACCTCTCCATTGTCATGTCTCCAAACACCTCGTTTGGGAATGACCTGTTTTTAAACAACCTCGTGTATCGATTGAACCTTCCTAGTCCCACTTTTTTCATATACGCCGTCCATATCTTAACTCCTGCCTCCACCGTCTTATATCTAGTCCTTTAAGACCCCCATATTCCACACAAGCTATGAAGCAGTTTTCCACCTCTTCACCAAGTATGGCCTTATAAATTCTAGAAGAGCAATCCCTTACCCTTAGATCTTCTCCCCCCCCTATTAAACCTTGCATATATTGAATGGCCGCAGCCCAATAATACAATTTAAAATCGGGTGCGCCCCAACCACCTCTTTCTCTGGGAAGTGTCATATACCGATAAGCCCTGCGCGTTTTGCCATGGGCCCAAATAAATTTATTGAGTATTCTCTCCAGTGCTGAGAACCATTTTGCTTCAAAGAATAACGGAATTGCCCTAGAAAAATACAAAAATCTTGGGAGTATCAGCATTTTTATCACATTTGTACATCCCACCAAGGACAAGTGTAAATTATTGAGCCGTTCTAAATCGGATTTTACCTTCACAAGTAGGGGAGCCAGATTATTATGCACAACTACTTCCAAATCCGCAGATATCTCCACCCCCAAATAAACTGCAGATTTGACCACTCTTGGACCTATCCCATATTGTCCATTTTGTGCATATCGGTTGCACACTATTTGAGTCTTAGTTTTGTTTAAGCTATATCCGGAGACTTGTCCAAAAGATTCGGCCTCCCTCTCTACTTCCACCATCGTCTCCTCTGGATATGGAGTTAAAATAGCCACGTCATCCGCGTATGCCAGTGTTTTAACTTCACACCCATTCAGTCTCATCCTAGGAATCCCATCATTCAGTTCAAGCCTACGCAGAAAGGGATCCAAATATAGTGCAAATAGAAGAGGTGACGACGGACATCCCTGCCTTGTTCCTCTTTCAATACTGATTCCTTCTGAATGCCCCCTACACACCCTAATTCTAGCTGTAGGGTTTTTATACAGTGTCTGCATTGCTTTGATGTATTTCTTACCAATGCCATTCCACCTCAGTACCCGTCAGCGCGCCGAAGGCGCGCCAAAGGCAAGCCCGTCTGGGCCCGTCCGGGCCTGGACCGGGCCCAGGGCCAGTCCCCCTGCCTCTCCCACCAGCCCCTCCCGCATCTGCTGGACTTCTGCCCAACTACATCTGCTGAATTCGCATCTTTGCCCGACCGGCTCCCGCTGCAGCCCGATTCATCTGGAAACCGCTCACTATCTCTGCCCACAATGCAGCTTTACGCTTCCACCCTGCCAACCCCGTATCCCCCCTTGCTCACTATCGCATTCTTCTTCCTCCAATCAGCTCACTCTACGTGCAGGTTTGATTAATTGTCGATCTCTGCCCCGTCACGCAAACGACATCTGGATGTCCATCTCATCTGAGGAATGGGATATTCTGTTCCTTACTGAGTCTTGGATTACAGACTCTTCCTCACCAGATATTTATCTGGCCATCCCCCCAGGCTATGACATCAAATGCCTGAATCGAACCGGAGGCAAGCCTGGTGGCGGTCTTGCCGTCATTCTCAAATCCTCCTTCCAACTTACTTTCACTAGACTTAGTGAAATAGGCACTATCGAAGCCATGTATTTTTCCATCTCTGATAATGCGTCTACAATTCTAGCTGGCTCACTCGTTTACTGTCCCCCCCCTGTCTCCACGCCCTCCCTTAACGCCCTTGTCCACTTATTAGCCGATCTCTCTATTAAACATCAAAAATTCCTCGTTCTGGGCGATTTTAACCTCCACATCGACAACCCGCTTTGTGCTAAAGCTACTAACCTAGTTGATACCATGGAAAGCCTTAATCTTAAGCAACTGGTTGTAGGTCCCACGCATGTGGCAGGCCACACCCTGGACCTCATCTTTGCAAACTTTCCGCTCATCACTGCCCTCCAGCCTCTCCCTCTAACCTGGACCGATCACTTCCTTGTACCATTTTCGCTTACTCTAGGACGCAAATCTGCCCAACCGGTTCATAGGAAGGAATTAGGACGAAAGTGGCATAAGGTTACCTGCGCTTCCCTGGACCCCATATTTCACTACCAATCAGAGCACCTCTCCCCGAACATTGACGAAAATGTCGTTAGGCTAAATTCTACTCTCCTTAAGGCAATTGACTCCATCTCCCCCCAGATAACCATCTCTTCCACCAGGTCACGGCCCTCGGCTCCCTGGTTCTCCACCTCCCTTCGGGAGGAGAAAAGCAAGTGTAAGGCTCTGGAACGCAAATGGAGGCTCCACTACGACGCTGATGCCAAACAACTCTACAGAATGGCCCTTAAACAATTTCTTAAACTGAAAAAAGGCGCTATGAAAGACCACTTCGCCACCCAAATTAACAGAGCAAAAAACTCTTCAAAAACGCTCTTTAACGTTGTTAAAGATTTTATTAACCCCCCGGCTAGAGCCCCCCAGAATACCGCTAGTCAGGCCCTCTGTGAGGGACTCTCAGATTTTTTTCTAGAAAAAATAAACAAACTATGTGTCTCCTTCCCCACTGAGACAACCACCTCACCTCCTGCTCTCAACCCCCCGGAGACTCCATCTCTCCTTGCATTTAACAAACTTAGCACGGACGAGGCCATTAGATTGCTCATCGCCTGCAAATCTGGCGCCCCCTCCGATCCTGTTCCCGCCAAAATCATGGGAGAACTGGCACCCTCACTGGCCTGCCCTTTCCTCTCCGTCTGGAATGCCTCCCTTCACCATGGCTTCTTCCCCACCACCTGGAAGGAGGCACTGGTGATCCCTATTTTGAAAAAAGCAGACGCGGACCCCTTGATCTTTTCCAATTACCGCCCCATCTCCCTCCTTCCTAAACCTGCCAAAGTCTTGGAAAAAGCAGTTCAGCTCCAACTTACTGATTACCTAGAAAGCCACTCTCTGCTTCACGGATCCCAATCTGGTTTCCGAGCAGGATTTAGCACCGAGACGGCCCTGCTGGAGGTGTCGGAGACCATTCGGGAGTGCGTGGACAGGGGCGAGGAGGCCATGCTGGTTCTCCTCGACCTGTCCGCAGCTTTCGATACGGTCTCTCACCCCATCCTCCTGGACCGTCTCAGGCAGATAGGCATCGGTGGTACTGCTCTCGGCTGGATAGAGTCCTTTCTCTCATCTAGAAGTCAGAAAGTACTACTGCGCCCCTACAAATCACAGAAAAAACCTCTGTCTTGTGGGGTGCCACAGGGCTCCGCCCTCAGCCCTCTATTCTTCAATGTCTATCTGGCCCCCCTGGCTGACGTTGTGGAGTCCCACGGAGTCAGGGTGGTATCCTACGCCGACGACACTCAGTTGGTGTTTTCCTTTCGGGACCACTCTGACTCCGCATTCCTCAACTTTCGTCAATGTCTGAATAACATCAGCAGCTGGATGACTACGAACCATTTAAAACTGAATGCAGACAAAACAGAGGTTCTGTTTTTTAATCAGAAAACCTCTATTCCCTCGCCCTGGTGGTGGCCGACAGCTCTTAACCCCGCCCCAACCCCGGTTCGCTCGGCGCGGAATCTGGGTTTCCAATTTGATGACTCCCTGTCATGTAAAACCCAGATTAATAAGGTTACCTCTGCCTGCTTCATGAAATTACGGATGATAAAAAAGATCCTCCCGTACCTTCCCACGGACTCCCGCCGCACAGTCACCCAGGCCCTTATCACGTCCCACCTGGACTATGCGAATAGCCTCTATGCAGGAGCCCCGCAGTACCTGGTCGGCAGGCTGCAGATTGTCCAGAATGCTGCGGCCAGGCTGATCGGTAACATCCCCTACCGTCAATCTGTTTCTGCATATCGAAGGCAACTCCACTGGCTCCCTGTGGCCAGCCGCATTCAGTTTAAGGTCCTCACCCTCACCTATCGAGCCGTCAACAACTTTGGTCCTACTTACCTGAAAAATCGGGTCTCGATATCCTGCTCCACCAGATCATTGAGATCCAATGACCTCCGCCTCCTCATCTCGCCCCGCTTCAGACTTTCCAGAACCGGTGGCAGAGGTTTCGGTGTCATTGCTGCCAGACTTTGGAACTCCCTTCCTCTTGAGCTGAGGTTTTGCCCCTCTGAAACTATCTTCCGAGCCAAGCTCAAAACCTGGCTCTTCTCCGGACTCTAACTTCCCTGCACCTTCCTTTTTTTTCCCCGCCTCCACTCAGTAACTCCTGGATTTCAGCGCCGGGACACCCCTTCGGGGGTAGCTGCGCGCTTTACAAACTCCATAAAATAAATAAATAAATACCCCCCACAGAAACTCCCAGGAGACTCTATCAAAGGCCTTCTCAGCATCTATGAAAATTGCTGCCATAGAGTCTCCTGGAATACTAGCTGCATCAAAGAATGTTAATACATGCCTCGTATGTTGTGTGGTCCCCTTACCTGGTATAAAGCCGTGTTGGGAGTTGACAACTAATTTTTCAATAACTCCTGCCAACCTTCTAGCCAGGATTTTGGAGTAAATTTTCACATCCGCGTTCATTAACGTAATTGGTCTATATGATCCTGGTTGGTTTGCGGGTTTCCCTTTTTTAAGGATTCCGACTACATCCGCCCCCCCCAAGAATTAGGAATTGCTTCCCCCAATTGTGCCTTACTCATAACGTCAAACATGTCCATACCTAGCACACCGAAAAAGACTTTATAAAATTCCACAGGTAGCTGGTCAGGGCCTGCAGCTTTACCGGAGTGGAGGAGATTTACTGCCTCTGTGAACTCCTCTTTCTTAAACGGCTCCTCTAACTCCTCCTTGCTTTCTGGAGAAATACCTGCTGGAACCACACCTCTCAGATATCTCTCTACTTCTTGAGAATCCCCCTCCGTATCTTCTTTATATAGCGATTCGTAGAACAGCCTAAAGATTTTTCGGATCCCGTCCGCCCCTACTACTCGATTTCCATATTGATCTATCATCTCCAAAATGTTAGCTGCAGCCGCTCGGTGCCTAGTGCGTGCAGCCAGTAGATGTCCGGCTTTTTCACTAAATTCATATATCCCCTCTTTTTTAGCCAGGTATTTCCCCACCACCTTGGTTGACATATACTCAGTGGCTTCTGCCTTAAGTGACACCATTTTCAATAAAAATAATTCTAGAGACAGCTGTTGATGAATCGCTTCTCCCAGTCCCCTCTCTGCCTCGAGGAGTTTCGTATTCAATTCCGTCATCCTATTTTTTCCTTTGACCTTGTAGCTAAGATGTAACTCAGGGTCTCCCCCCTTACCCCAGCCTTAAAAGCATCCCACACCATCCCCGAGCTAGCAGTACCCCTGTTGATGTCCCAATAGCTTCTAATCCAGAATCCCATATGTTCTTTGTACCCCTCCTCCTGCAGTAATGCCCTTTCAAATGTCCACTCCCAGCTTTTGGGTTCTGTGGCTGATTTAGGTACCTACAAGTAGGTTCCAATGCACAGTCTTAAATTCAGGAGGAATATTCTATTCCCCTCATCTGAGAAGTACACACCATCTCCTCTGTAGATATCTTGCATGTTGAAACGCAAGTTATTGTTGTATATTGAACCAATTCCATAGTCTCTCATGTAAGCAGAAACAGATTTATTCACATGTTTCCGTGCTTTCTCAAATTGTGGACAAAATTGGTTGGACCAGTTCCATTTCTGTCTTTGACATATATTGGAATATACCAAGGCAGTTTGTGGAAAAAGTGTCATCAATTGATCAAAGGTGTCCTTTAAAAGTATTTCCAGACCTACCCAAGTCAAAGTGCCCAAGTCATTTCCTCCACAGTGCACTATTAAGAGGTCAGGGTTTGGCAGATGCAAAAAGGTTTTCACCAATGGTATCAATTAGTGACATCTTAATCCTCTCTGGCCAATCAACTTGATTTCCACATTTGTTAAATCAAGGTTGTGACAATTTCTGCTAGCTGCATACCTTTGAGCCCAGTGGATGTAGCTATGTCCAATAATCCACACAGAATACATGATGAGAGAAGGTTCTGGTGCAGTCAGATGAAGTGTGGGAATGAAATGGCAGTTGGAATAGTAGGAGTTTACAAAAAAGAATTGTGGAGTTTCACTGCTCTTGAATCACAAGCAATGATTGGTGGATTCAGATAGTTGAAAACTAAAAGTTAGGGTGCATGGTTGTGTTTTGTGAAAGAAGCAATTTGAATGGTTAAGAAAAAGTCAATTAAAGAAACATTTCATCAGATAAGCTGGTGTATTGAGAGGTCAAACATCCTTGCTTAGTTCATTTGCAACATTGTAGAATAAACTTTTGAACCTGGGAGTTCAGTAAGGAGGGAGTTGCTATGGTAACAGATAGAAAGGGCTGAGGGGGGAAGGGTGTTAGTTTGAAAATAGTGAGGGAAGAGTTTTGATTGGTTGAAATGAGGCATATCTGTGTAGAATTAGAGGTTTTCTGTGCCAGTCATGGTTGCAGTGTGTGGAATGCATACCTTTTGCTCTGCTAAAGAAAAATTGGTGTGTGTGTCTGACATTGTTCTCTATCTCCCAAAGCATTTGTAAAGGTAAGAAATGATTCCTTTAATTTAGACAGGGACTTGTATGATCTATGGAGAAGATTTGGAAGCAGATTGTTTTTTTTAAATGTTGTTTTGTGTCATGTTTTTTGATAATGCTTGGTTAAAACATTTTAATGCATAGAGGAATTGTATTTTGTGAAATAGTGAATTTTCAGGAAATGAAATTGAATGCTTGTATATAGGACCTGTGCTGTGTTTCTAAAATGTTATTTAAAAAACGATTTTGGGGTAAATGAATGCAGATTGAGCTTCTTTCTGCTTGGTTTGTGTTATGTTTTTGGATAATGCTTGGTAAATTGGTTTTGGAGCATAGGGTAATTGCATTATGTAAAATTGAGAAGTTTCTCTAGTGACATGGAATGCTTGTACATAGGACCTGTGCTGTGTTTCTAAAATGTTATTTAAAAAACGATTTTGGGGTAAATGAATGCGTTTTATATTTTTGAGAATGAATTATTAGTGCTTGCCTCAATAAATAAATATATTTGAACCTTTTACATTGATGTCACCTGCATTACCTCAGATTAGGATGCTGATTGAGTTTCTTTCTGGTTGGTTTGTGTCATGTGTTTGGATACTGCTTTGTAAATAGGTTTTGCAGCATAGGGGAATTGCATTATGTAAAATTGAGAAGTTTCTCTAGTGACATGGAATGCTTGTACATAGGACCTGTGCTGTGTTTCTAAAATGTTATTTTAAAAACAATTTTGGTGAAAATGAATGCTTTTTATATTTTTGAGAAGGAATTATTAGTGTTTGCCTCATTAAATAAATATATTTGAACCTTGTACAAGGATTTCACCTGCATTACCTCAGATTAGGATGCAGATTGAGCTTCTTTCTGGTTGGTTTGTGTCATGTTTTGGATAATGCTTTGAAAATAGGTTTTGCAGCATAGGGGATTTGCATTATGTTAAATTGAGACGTTTCTCTAGTGCTATGGAATGCTCGTACATAGGACCTGTGCTGTGTTTCGAAAATGTTATTTAAAAAACGATTTTGATGTAAATGAATGCCTTTTATATTTTTGAGAAGTAATTATTAGTGTTTGCCTCATTAAATTAATATATTTGAACCTTTTACAATGATGTCACCTGCATTACCTCAGATTAGGATGCAGATTGAGTTTCTTTCTGGTTGGTTTGTGTCATGTTTTTGGATAATGCTTGGTAAATAGATTTTGCAGCATAGGGGAATTGCATTATGTTAAATTGAGAAGTTTCTCTAGTGGCATGGAATGCTTGTACATAGGACCTGTGCTGTGTTTCTAAAATGTTATTTAAAAAACGATTTTGGTGTAAATGAATGCCTTTTATATTTTTGAGAAGGAATTATTGGTGTTTGCCTCATTAAATAAATATATTTGAACCTTTTACAATAATGTCACCTGCATTACCTCAGATTAGGATGCAGATTGAGTTTCTTTCTGGTTGGTTTGTGTCATGTTTTTGGATAATGCTTGGTAAATAGATTTTGCAGAATAGGGGAATTGCATTATGTTAAATTGAGAAGTTTCTCTAGTGACATGGAATGCTTGTACATAGGACCTGTGCTGTGTTTCTAAAATGTCATTTAAAAAACGATTTTGGTGTAAATGAATGCCTTTTATATTTTTGAGCAGGAATAAATAGTGTAGATGAAGTGAGGCCTGTCCGGGGGTATAGATGAGGTGAGGCCTGTCTAGGGGTGCAGATGAGGTGAAGCCTGTTTAGGGTTGTAGATGAGGTGAGGCTTGCACAGGGGTGCAGAGGAGGTGAGGCCTGTGTTCAAGAGTGTAGTGGGCGAGAAGTCTGTTCAGGGGTGCAAAGGAGGTGAAGTCTATGTTTTAGTATGCAGTGGGGGAGAGGCTTTTTGAAGTCTTGTCTATTGCACTCTTTGACACAGGCCTCACCCTCTCTGTTCTCCTGGACAGGCATCACCTCATCTGCACTACTGTTCAGGCCTCACTTCATGTGCATCCTATCACTTTTAATTATACCCAATACATTGAGGTCTGTCAAGGGGGCACAGAGGAGGTGAGGCTTGCCCAAGGGTCAGATAAGGTAAGTTAAGTCCATTGCACTATAGCACACAGTGCTGAACTCTTTTGCACCCCTGGATAGGCCTCACCTCATCTGCTTAATCTGTTTTCTAGTCTGAGGAAACACAGGTGACATGATTGTGAAATGTGTTCATATATTTATTTAATGAGGCAAACACTATTAATTCTTTCTCAAAAATATAAAAGCCATGCATTTATCCCAAAATCGTTTTTTAAATTACATTTTAGAAACACAGCACAGGTCCTATGTACAAGCATTCAATTTCACTACTGAAACTTCACTATTTCACAAAAGACAATTCCTCTATGCAGCAAAATGTTTTAACCAAGCATTATCAAAAAACATGACTAATCTGAGGAAACATAGGTGACATGATTGTGAAATGTGCTAATATATTTTTTGAATCATGCAGATACTATCTAATCAACCTTTTTCTTTGTAATATTCTAGCCTTGAGTTACTCCCTATTACACCTTTTGTCTGTTTTATACCGGCTCTCTCCCTCTTTCTGACTTTTTTTTTTCTTCCTGTTACACCCCCTGTCTGACCTACTTCTTGTAACATCCTGTCTCTGATTTACTTCCTCTTACACCCTCTCTCAAACTTACTCTCTATCTCTTCCTTTACAGGCTCTCTCTGTTTTAGTCTCTTTTACAACCTTTTCCCTTCTAACACCCTCTGTCTGTGTTACTTCCTGTTACACCCCCTCTCTGTTTTACACCCTGTTACATCCTTTTTCTGACTTACTCACTTTTTTTGACTTACTCCCTCTCCCTATTACATCATTTTTCTGTCTTTCAACATATTATACACTCTGTCTTAGTCCTTCTCTATGTTTTACTCCCTCTACCTGTTTCTTTGTCTGAGTCTCTCTGTGTTTTATGTTACTCCCTCTAGCTGTTTTTCTTTATCTTAGTTATATAGTTGCTGTGGTATAAACTTAGATATGTTGCAAATTAGTGTTTATATCGTTTGCTTATTGTCATTGCTTTGTTGTTTGCTAATAGTGGTCTATAATGTGTTATTTATTTCTTTACCATAGATTGAAAACAACATTTCAAAAGTAAGCAAACATGCCGTCAAGGCAAAGGAGAAGAAAAAATACCATACGGAAAAGAACAAAATCAGCAACGGAATTAAAGGAATCCTCTACAACAAGTAGTTCAAAAAACACCAAAAAAGCTCCTGGTAAGACAACTAAGTCTTTTTTTCGCAACATATGTAGATCAAAAACAAATGTTAACGGGAATGTGAAGATCCAGAAGGAGAGAGCAAATTTGAAAAGGAAGGAGAGGCCCTCAAAAAATATTTCTACTGGAGCAGGAGAGAAGAGTATGGATAGCAATAGAAGGCAAAATCAATTTAGGGACATTCGTAGACGAATGTTTCGCAATAGGGTAGTTGTAAATTTGCTAAAAAATGAAAAGAAAGGTAAACAGAGAGCTGCTTTTTTCAAGAAAAAGAAAAGTGTAGAGAAGATTGTTGATCAGGCTTTTGAAGTTAAGAAAAAATTATTTATTTTAGTAATCAATAGAATTAGGATACTTAACAAGGCAATTGATGTTTTCAAATCGAACAGTAGATGGAAAAGAATAATTAATCGGACTAGTTTTTGTGAAGTATTTTCTGGAGAATGGATGCATAGTTCAAGTTCTGAGCCATTTTTTAATGAGAAAAGTTACTTTCAGGAAAATGATTTGGTGCATGCAGTTGACACCAGTGGTCGAGCATATGAGGTGAAAGATGGTTGTCCGATGGAAAAAGAGAAACTTGTGTCTAGAGATGCAGAAGAGGTGTTAGCTGATGAAGTTTTAGGGAGACGTACTAAGGGCCCAGTGTACACATGGAAGTGCAGTAGTATTTGTAGTGTGCGACAGGATTGAATCGATTTGCTTCGAAAATTCTTACGTACATATAGTAAGAAAAGTGTAAAACAGAAAATGAAAATCTTGCAAGAGTTAGATCCTTGCAGAGTGAGAGAAAACACAGGTTTGCATGGGCATTCACTGGCTTGTCTTTCTAGAAAAGTATGTCAGAGTGTTTTTCATCATTTTAGGATGTTAGCAGTGCATCATAATAAGGTGAGGACATTAGTGAGAAGGTTGTATTAAGCAAAAAGTCCAGCACTTAAGCTTAAACAGTTAAACAGTGCTCTTTTGCATGGATCTGAAGTAGATGTGAAGACTATTTGTGAAGAAATTGAGTTTTGTTATTTTGGGAACAAAGAGGACAGAGTGTAGAAATGGATATAGTAATGGATGGTAATGTGGAAGATAATGTACAGATTTCAAGTATAGAAAAGTTTGATGAGGAAATTACCAAGTTTAAGGTGAAATCAAGTGAAAGGCCTAATTTAACTTGTGTGTGTTGTCGACGGACTCATTATAAGATTCAGACTAGGTTAGTTGATTTATATGCAAAATGTGAATTGGAAAATAATAGTGAATGGAAGGATTTTGTAAGTTATTTGTTGGTGGAGAATTCTTTTAATTTGAGTTTTGATCAGCGTATTTGTAATTATTGTTTGAAAAGATTAAATGAAAATAGAATGCCTGCTAGAGCTGTTCATAATAATCTTCAGTTGATAGATATTCCTTCTGAATTGATGGATTTAAATACTTATGAATCTATTTTGATTCAATGTGTCCATCCTTTTCAGGCTATTGTTCGCATGGAGCCTAAGATAGGGAAATTACCTCATACAGATTTACAAAGAGGATTAAAGGGAAGAGTTGTTTATTTGCCTCTAGATGTCAAGAAAAATATTGATATAATTGGTGTAGAAAGAGTAGAAGAGGATCCTCTGGTTATTCTAGTTAAAGGGGTTCCGACAAAGAGTAAGAAAATCTGGCAAGATTTAGTGGATGTTAGGAAAGTCAAAAAGGCAACGTTGTATTTGGTCAAAAACAATGAGTACTACAACGATGTAAGTGTTGGAGCAGAGGAAACAGCTACAGAAGAAGACAGTGATTGTTCAGTTGGCCAAATTGAAAAAGTTGATGTGTCTAGAAGTGAAGAAATATATGAACATTATACTGTTCATTCTTTGCATTCCAAAGAAGTAATGGGGAATGCAATTGACTTGTTTCAAATGAAAGCAGCAAAAGGAAGTCCTATTAGTGTATGGGAAGAAAGTTTGGAAGCTCGTTGTTTTCCACAGTTATTTCCAACAGGTCGAGGTGGACGATATGACGATCGACCAGTTCAAATTCCTGCAGCTGAATACCGGACTTTAAGATTATATGCTGAAGATCCAAGGTTTCGTCAATGCATTCCGTATTTGTTTCATCTACTGTATGAAAGTGATTTGTCTGGGCTTTATTATGCAGTTAATCATATACTGAAAAGTGGAGCTCATCTGCAAAATGTTTCGGCGAGGGACTTTATGGAGAAAGTCAATCTGCAAGACAGTATTTTGGAATCTCAGCTAATCAATCTCATGGCATGTCAGCGTGGAACAAACGAGTATTGGTTCCGTTGTCATGGGGAATTGAAATGTATGGTAAGAAACTTAGGAACTCCTACATGGTTCCTCACTCTTAGCTGTGTTGAGTATGCATGGGACGACTTACTTCAATTTCTACGAGAGGCAAATGGAAACATCCAAAATATAGAATTGGAAACACCTGGAGAACTGTGTTCTTTGGATCCAGTGAATGTTTGCAGATATTTTAATCATAGATTTGAAGCTATGATGTCTTTTATTACCAACAAAAAAATCCTCCCCTTGGAGAGGTTTTGGATTTCTTTTGGAGGAAGGAGTATCAAGCGAGAGGTGCTCCTCATATACATATGTTGTTATAGATTAAAGATGCACCCAAATTTGGAACTGATTCGGATGACACAGTGATGAGTTTCATTGAAGAATATTCAACATGTGCTGTTCCGAAAACTACTGAAGAAAACAGTTTAAGGCAACAAGTTTTACGTTTTTCAATCTCATTGTTGTGGAAAGTACTGTCGTCGAAAATTTAAAAACAAGGACAAATTCTACACAAAATGTCGTTTCGCATTTCCATGACCAGTGATTTCTAAAGGAAGAGTAAATAATTTGATGTCTTCTATGCGATATACTGTGACAAGGAAATCACCAAAAAATACATACAATTTAAAAAGAAACAAAGAGTCCAAGTATATCAACGACTACAACCCAGTGATTTTATCCATGTGGAATGCTAACATGGATATTCAGTTTGTTGCTGACAACTCTATTGCTGTGGCTCGATATGTGACGTCTTACATCACAAAAAAAGAAAAGACTGAACTGAAGGAAATGTGGGAAGAAGTTTCACATGAAAAGAGTATAAGTAAAAAATTATACAGTTTCAGTCTGAAGATGTTGTCACATCGAGAAATTGGAGCATATGAATGTTCTGATCGGTTATCATCAGCAAGTCTCTATGCCAAATCAAGAACAATCATTTGAGTGAGTCTAGGTCTTGCTGCAACACGAAACCGAGTTTTGAAATCTGTACAAGAAATTTAATATTTGGCGGAGAAAGAACCAAACAGTACAGATATTTTGAAGACAAACATGTTGGATACATACTATCCAAATAGAAGTACTCACCTTGAGAATGGAAAGGGGCGACCACTCGGTCCCCCCGAACGTATGGCAGGGTTCCCGGATCCCCCCGGGAAACCATACACTTGTTTGTATGAAGTTCTGCAAAACTACAGTTATAAGAGGAACATCACAGAAGATATCAATAATGGAAAATATGCTATCATTGGGTTTGAAGGATGTCTAGTGAAGCAGAGAAAAGGCCATTTGATTAATCATCGAAAATTGAGTTGCGAAGCTCCAGACAAAAGAGAATTTTACTATTTAGCTCTTTTGCAACTCTTTAAGCCATGGCGTACAGAAGAGGAACTACTTGGAGATTTTCTCTGTTATGAAGACTCTTTTAATACAACCAAGGATACCATAGAATGTCCTGTTTTTCCAAATTATCTTCAAATGTTGAACAAAGAAATAGAGCAAGAAACCACAATTGCTGAAAAGATTGCTAGAGACAGTTCTCAAGACAGTCAGAGTTCTACTTCATTGAGTCAGGATACACTAGGAGGACCAATTATCCAAAATGAAGCTGCAACTGCCATGGATGAGGTGGAAAGAGCTATGGAACAAGCTCAAGAGGATGTAGTTAACTTAAAAGATTTGGTAAAGCAACTAAACGTTGAGCAGAAAAAGATATATGACGAAGTCACAGAACAGATTGGAAAGGGGCGACCATTCGGTCCCCCCGAACGTATGGTGGAGTACCCCGATCCCCCCGGGAGGCCATCTTGGGCGGGAGGCGAGTCTCGGCTGGTATGCCCGAAGCGGCGTAGCCGGGGCGCGCCTTTTCCCGCCCTGGAGTGGGTTGTCCTAGACACTGACGCGGCCGGCCACGCCCCCGGAGGCAGGCGGAGGCGGGTTTACGCCCGCCCGAAGACGGATAAGAGGAGCAACAAGCCAAGAAAGCATCCTCTTGTTCCTGTGCTCTGAAGCTGCACCTCCCCGCTGCACGTGAGCTCGAGACGGAACGAAGAGCCAATTTTGAGCGTTGTAATTTTGTTTTTGTTTTACAGATATCTTCGTTTGAGAATGCCGGGCAAGAAGGTCGGAAAGCGGGTTGGGACCGATCAGATGCTCCGAATGCTCATAAAGGAGGTAGCCGAGTTGAAGAAGCAGATGGCGGTAAAGAACGGGGAGGGAGGACCGAAGCGAATCGTCGGACCAGCATTGCCGGGAGTAGTCCCTAGCGGGAGAGGCAAGAGGTCCAAGAGGGGGGCACCTGGGGGGGAGGCCCCGGTTCCCGATACTCCGATAGAGGAGCCAATCCCGGTTCCGAAGGAGGGGCATCCGATCCCCGTGGTAGTCACCCCCGTGAACGGGGAAGATATGCCTCCCGAGTTGGCGGCACAACTGGCAGCGTGGTTTGGAGAAGATAGTGAGGGCACCACGGCTGACGACGCCAGGGCTGTAATGAGACAACTGCGGGAATCTAGAGAGGCTGCGAAGGCACCATCTTCTGTTCCCCCACAGGTTCCGGTGGCTGAGACTGCAGCAGGCGCGAGTTCGGCAGCAAGTACAGCTCCTAGTTCAGGTAAGCGGCTACTGCCGATTGCGGGGGAGGGGTCTGTACCCTCACGAAGGGAGAAAGTGGCCCAGCATGTTCCACTTGAAATTAAGGAAAAGATTTGGGCCGATAAGTATGTGAACATGTTTTCTTTGCTTACTGACCATTACGAGATGGAGCATGTGAAGGGCCAAAAAGAGCTTATGCATCCGAGTGTTTGGCGCGCAAAAATGGCCGCCTTTAAGGTCGACGAAAACATAGGTACTTGGGGCAGAGCGTTTGGCATTTTTACCTCCATTATGGGTGAGCGAAGGCCTGAGTTGTTGACGGAGTTGCCTATTTATCAGACGCGTATCATGGAGTATTCTCTAGCATACGAGGGCAATCAGTGGTTTTGTTATGACAATATTTTTAGGAAGGCTAAGGAGCACGACCCAGCTCTAACATGGGATTGTTATGACTCCATTTCTTGGCAAAAAATGGAGAATTCAGGCATGTTGAAAGTACCATTGTCGGGGAGTAACGGGGGTGAGTCTTCCCGCCAATCCTCTGGGACACCCTTTCGGACGGGTGCAGGTAACGAGCACCACTCGAAGTCGAGTGGCAACGCAGGTAAAAGGGGGATTTGTTGGAATTTTAACAGGGGAAAATGTACGAGGCCCCAGGGGTCATGCAAGTTTAGACATGAATGTGGGGGGTGTGGACAGTCCTCCCATCCTGAGACCATGTGCAGAGCCAAAACGGGTGATAACGGTGGTAGGGGAAGCGCCAAACAGGTCTGAAATAGTCCGAGGGGCGCCTTTACCTACCCCGATTGATACCATGGCAATGATTCCTTGGCTCAACGAATACCCGGATCATGTCTCCGCTGGGGTGTTGCGAGACGGTTTTTCATATGGTTTCCGCATTCCAGTGGGGGATTTTCGGGGTGAAGCAAGTTGTAAGAACCAACTGTCGGTCCTGCAGCATACGGCGGTGGTACAGGTAAAGATTGGGAAAGAGGTGACTCGAGGGCGTGTTGCCGGTCCATTCGATTTTCCACCGGTTGCTAACTTTGTTTGTTCCCCATTAGGGGTGGTCCCCAAGAAGGACCCGGGTGAGTTTAGGCTAATACATAACTTGTCAGCCCCACGAGGTCTTTCCGTGAATGATGCGATAGACCCGGAAGTGTGTTCGGTGCGGTACGCATCTTTCGATGAGGCCGTCGCCATGTTGAATCGCCTGGGGCCCGGGGCGCTGATGGCAAAATCAGACATCGAGTCAGCGTTCCGGTTGCTCCCGGTACACCCAGACGATCAGCGTCTTCTTGGTTTCATGTTTCAGGGTCGCTATTACATGGATAGATGTATGCCAATGGGATGCTCTATATCTTGTGCTTATTTTGAAAAGTTCAGTTGTTTTCTACAATGGGTATTCACAAGAAAGACGGGTTTTCAGCATGTTATGCATTATCTCGATGACTTTCTGTTCCTGGGGGCAGCCGGGGATCCAGAATGTGGACAGGCTGTAAAAGAATTTTGTGTCTTAATGAATCATGGCACCAGGTAAGACTGGGGGTCCCTCGACTTCACTCGAGTTTCTGGGGATCGAGCTCGACTCGGAGGAAGGTTGTTTCCGGTTACCCAAAGAAAAAGTGTTAAAATTCAGGGCATCCCTTGAAACATGTATTCGAGAGTCTAAGGTAAACCTGCATCAATTGCAACAAACGGTGGGCCAGTTGAATTTTGCCCTCAGAGTAATGCCAATGGCCCGCCCCTTTTCCCGCTCGATTGCACAAGCCATGGTCGGCCTTAAGGAGGGACACCACCGCACGAGGCTCTCGGCAGAGATTCGCCAGGACATGCGCATTTGGCTGGCATTCTTGGCGGATTTCAATGGTCGAATTGTCTGGAACAAACCGGCGGTGTCCTCCGAGGAGCTGGGGCTGTGGACAGATTCGGCGGGGAGTATAGGTTTTGGCGCCATATTCGGTACGCAATGGTTGGCTCATAAATGGCCGTCATGGTGGCACGAGTGCGGGCTGACGAGTAACATTGCTTTTCTCGAACTCTTCCCTGTTTTGGTGGCCCTGAAAACATGGCCTGAGGGGTTCCGGGATCACTCTGTGGTGTTCTGGTCTGATGACATGACCGTGGTTGAGTGTATCAATAGTCAGGCAGCACGTTGCAAATGGATTCTGAGACTGCTCAAGGAAATTGTGTTATTGTGTATGCAGTTGAATGTGCTCTTTAGGGCGCGACATGTCCCGGGGGTGTTGAATCAAGCGGCTGATGCGCTTTCTCGTTTCCGTATGCAGGCCTTCTGGGGTTTTCTGCCCACAGCGGACCCGGTGGCGGCACCCTTTCCCGAAGCTCTCTGGTCTCTCGGTGCCCCGAACTACAAAACCTCGTGGGAGAGAGTTTAGCACCCAGGACAAGGAAGGCATATTGGTCCTTTTTGGGTTCTGCTAGGGGGGAGCTTTGGGGCCAGGAAGAGCTTGTCGTAAAATTTTTGCTGTCTCTACATCAGGCAGGCAAATCAGTAGCTACGGCCCAGAGGCATCGGGCCGCCATTTCCTTTATGGCAAGGGCTCATGGGATCCAGGACCCGACAGCGTCTTTCGTGGTGCAGAAAGCGCTACGTGGGTGGCAACGCCTGGAGGGTCGCAGAGTAGATGAGAGGCACCCGATAGGTCTGGATAGGTTGGCCCTGTTATTTTCTGTACTCCCTGCGACATGTTCATCCCAGTATGAAACAGTGTTATTCCAAGCCGCTTTTGCGCTAGCATTCCATGGGGCTATGCGGGTAAGCGAACTGGTGGCGAAGAACAAGCAGGATACGGTGGGGGGACTGTGCCGAGAGCACATTCAGGTTAAGGTGGAAACGATGACTGTCTCGTTTGTCAGGTCCAAGACCGATCAGGGTGCGATTGGGGACTGTATAGTTATACATAGGATTCCCGGGTCTCCCATGTGCCCTGTTGTTTGCGTAGAGGAATATTTGGCGCAGAGGGTGGCATCATGGGGGGGGACCTTGTTGAGACACGCTGACGCCACCCCACTGACGAGGTTTCAGTTCCAGCGGGTGCTTGCGATGTCAATTTCGGCCGCGGGCTTGAACCCCGGCGAGTTCGGGACCCATTCCTTTCGGATAGGGGCTGCTACCGAGGCTACAGCCAGGGGTCTGAGTGTGGAAAAAGTGAAATGTTTGGGGCGTTGGTCCTCGAATTGTTACAAAAGGTATGTGCGGTTGCACATGTTGTGAAGCTGTAATGATGTACTCACGCTTCTTGTTTTTGTTTGGTTTACAGTTTCGCAAGCTTACGAGGCGGGGCGGACTGTGCAGTCGACCCGACACCTGGGAACCAGCGGTCAGACATCACCGGCTGCGGAAAAAGAGGTGTGGGTCGTGGGCCACTCATACGTGAGGCGCGCCGCGGACGTATTCAAAGCAGGTGACATGATTCACATGGCTGGGGAATACAGGTACAGGGTGACCTTCTACGGAAGGGGCGGGCTCTGTATTGACCAGTTTCAATCCTTTTTCGAGGGTTTGTTAGGGCGGACAAGGTCACCGCCGTCTATAATCATAGTCCATCTTGGGGGCAACGATTTGGTGGCCACTGGTAGACGACTTCTTCTCGAGGCAATGCTCTCCACAGTAAGTTGGTTGGCGAGAAGAGTTCCAGGGTGCACAATTGCATGGTCCCATATGATTCCACGGAAAGTGTGGCGGGGGGCGAATTCGGTTTCTGCTCTGAATCACTCAGTGAAGAAAGTAAATAACAAATTGGGTAGATTGTTTCGTTCAAGTACACTGCATTCTATTCCGCATGGTTGTATCAAGGGGGACAGTATGTATCTGGGAGATGGGGTCCATTTGTCCCGGGTGGGGAATGAGTTACTCATAGGAGACCTCATAGCTTGGCTAAAGAGTTTAAAACATGACCTTTAGGCAGGAGTTGTTGTGGGGGGTCCGGATAGCCGGTCAACTATCCGGCCTGTGGCGGTAAGGTCATGATCGGTGAGCAGTAATTGGAAGATCCCTATGGGGGGGCGTCACCCATTACGGATGGGAGCGCTCGGGGGAGGTGGCCATTGGCCCCTCAACGGGGAGGCGGTCCCTTCTAAGGATGGGCCGCCGAAAGGAAAGGAAAGGCGGTCAAGGCCCCTTCCTGGATAGGAGGGGCTACGGGCCCCTCCTGGGGAATTTCCCGGGGCCAGGACACCTGCGACGGCAGATGTGGTAAGTTGTGTGGGGTGGGGAGGGGGTTTACGCTACCTTCTAGACACCTCACACGAGACCTCGGACGACCTTTAAATGGCGTCGAGTTCATTGGGGCCCCCGTCAAGTCAAGGGAAATTGGTAGATGCACTTGAGGTACGCCTCTGTGCGGTCGCCCCTCCCAAGTGGGGGGGGTATTTCTGGTTTAGGGATCTGACACCGGTTACGACCTTGCCGTTGGCCCTTAAAAGTTAGGATGTACAATTTCAAGTTAAATGTTTTGTAGGATGTTAGTTCGGCTAGGAGAACCTTTGTATTAGAAATATGTTAAGGTTAGCCAAACATCGTAATGTGGAAATGAAATTGTACATAATATGAAACTGTTATTTTAATGTTTTGATTTTGTTTCATATTTTAATAAATACGGCCGGGAGGGTCACTCCCTCCCGCCTTCCAAAAGTTCAGAACTGTTTCCGGTTTCCCATCCTTGGGGATTGTGTCGAGAGGGGGTGGCGGGTATCTCAGCCATATGGAAAGGGGCGACCATTCGGTCCCCCCGAACGTATGGTGGAGTACCCCGATCCCCCCGGGAGGCCATCTTGGGCGGGAGGCGAGTCTCGGCTGGTATGCCCGAAGCGGCGTAGCTGGGGCGCGCCTTTTCCCGCCCTGGAGTGGGTTGTCCTAGACACTGACGCGGCCGGCCACGCCCCCGGAGGCAGGCGGAGGCGGGTTTACGCCCGCCCAAAGACGGATAAGAGGAGCAACAAGCCAAGAAAGCATCCTCTTGTTCCTGTGCTCTGAAGCTGCACCTCCCCGCTGCACGTGAGCTCGAGACGGAACGAAGAGCCAATTTTGACCCACCCACCAGCCCCTGAGGACAGCCAGTTGTTTTAAATAAAGTTTTGATGTGGTAACTCTATTTCTTACAGGTTGTGATGATTGTCGTATTATTTTGAGTATGCAATAAAGAATGGTCATTTACAGTATGTTTTTTCAAATAAAGTAATTGTGGACTAGTGTTGATCAGTAATCATACGTGAAATAGTTATGGTTGTTTTGTAATTTAGTAATTTTAGTTAAATTGTCGTATTTATTTTGGTCGGGCGGTAAGGTCATGATCGGTGAGCAGTAATTGGAAGATCCCTATGGGGGGGCGTCACCCATTACGGATGGGAGCGCTCGGGGGAGGTGGCCATTGGCCCCTCAACGGGGAGGCGGTCCCTTCTAAGGATGGGCCGCCGAAAGGAAAGGAAAGGCGGTCAAGGCCCCTTCCTGGATAGGAGGGGCTACGGGCCCCTCCTGGGGAATTTCCCGGGGCCAGGACACCTGCGACGGCAGATGTGGTAAGTTGTGTGGGGTGGGGAGGGGGTTTACGCTACCTTCTAGACACCTCACACGAGTCCTCGGACGACCTTTAAATGGCGTCGAGTTCATTGGGGCCCCCGTCAAGTCAAGGGAAATTGGTAGATGCACTTGAGGTACGCCTCTGTGCGGTCGCCCCTCCCAAGTGGGGGGGGTATTTCTGGTTTAGGGATCTGACACCGGTTACGACCTTGCCGTTGGCCCTTAAAAGTTGGGATGTACAATTTCAAGTTAAATGTTTTGTAGGATGTTAGTTCGGCTAGGAGAACCTTTGTATTAGAAATATGTTAAGGTTAGCCAAACATCGTAATGTGGAAATGAAATTGTACATAATATGAAACTGTTATTTTAATGTTTTGATTTTGTTTCATATTTTAATAAATACGGCCGGGAGGGTCACTCCCTCCCGCCTTCCAAAAGTTCAGAACTGTTTCCGGTTTCCCATCCTTGGGGATTGTGTCGAGAGGGGGTGGCGGGTATCTCAGCCATATGGAAAGGGGCGACCATTCGGTCCCCCCGAACGTATGGTGGAGTACCCCGATCCCCCCGGGAGGCCATCTTGGGCGGGAGGCGAGTCTCGGCTGGTATGCCCGAAGCGGCGTAGCTGGGGCGCGCCTTTTCCCGCCCTGGAGTGGGTTGTCCTAGACACTGACGCGGCCGGCCACGCCCCCGGAGGCAGGCGGAGGCGGGTTTACGCCCGCCCAAAGACGGATAAGAGGAGCAACAAGCCAAGAAAGCATCCTCTTGTTCCTGTGCTCTGAAGCTGCACCTCCCCGCTGCACGTGAGCTCGAGACGGAACGAAGAGCCAATTTTGACCCACCCACCAGCCCCTGAGGACAGCCAGTTGTTTTAAATAAAGTTTTGATGTGGTAACTCTATTTCTTACAGGTTGTGATGATTGTCGTATTATTTTGAGTATGCAATAAAGAATGGTCATTTACAGTATGTTTTTTCAAATAAAGTAATTCTGGACTAGTGTTGATCAGTAATCATACGTGAAATAGTTATGGTTGTTTTGTAATTTAGTAATTTTAGTTAAATTGTCGTATTTATTTTGGTCGGGCGGTAAGGTCATGATCGGTGAGCAGTAATTGGAAGATCCCTATGGGGGGGCGTCACCCATTACGGATGGGAGCGCTCGGGGGAGGTGGCCATTGGCCCCTCAACGGGGAGGCGGTCCCTTCTAAGGATGGGCCGCCGAAAGGAAAGGAAAGGCGGTCAAGGCCCCTTCCTGGATAGGAGGGGCTACGGGCCCCTCCTGGGGAATTTCCCGGGGCCAGGACACCTGCGACGGCAGATGTGGTAAGTTGTGTGGGGTGGGGAGGGGGTTTACGCTACCTTCTAGACACCTCACACGAGTCCTCGGACGACCTTTAAATGGCGTCGAGTTCATTGGGGCCCCCGTCAAGTCAAGGGAAATTGGTAGATGCACTTGAGGTACGCCTCTGTGCGGTCGCCCCTCCCAAGTGGGGGGGGTATTTCTGGTTTAGGGATCTGACACCGGTTACGACCTTGCCGTTGGCCCTTAAAAGTTGGGATGTACAATTTCAAGTTAAATGTTTTGTAGGATGTTAGTTCGGCTAGGAGAACCTTTGTATTAGAAATATGTTAAGGTTAGCCAAACATCGTAATGTGGAAATGAAATTGTACATAATATGAAACTGTTATTTTAATGTTTTGATTTTGTTTCATATTTTAATAAATATGGCCGGGAGGGTCACTCCCTCCCGCCTTCCAAAAGTTCAGAACCGTTTCCGGTTTCCCATCCTTGGGGATTGTGTCGAGAGGGGGTGGCGGGTATCTCAGCCATATGAACATGGATTCAGACATGAGAAAAAAGTGTGCTCATGTTCATCATTTAAGCCTGTCCGACTGTACGTAAGTGGAGAAGCGGGAACAGGAAAAAGTTTTCTGATTAAAGCCATTGTAACTTATTTGCAGAAAAGGACTGAATCACAGCTGTCTTATGTTGTAACCGCTCCAACTGGACTGGCAGCACATAACATTAAAGGGATTACTCTACATCGTTTACTGATGCTGCTAGTTGAGCATGATAATAAATTGCATTACAACAAGCTATCTGGAGATGCGTGTTCTGAAGTTTCCAGAGTCCTGAAGAAAATGAAACTTCTTATCATTGATGAAGTAAGCATGGTCTCAAATCTAATGCTTGCTTTTGTGCATTTGAGAATGCAAGAAATTCTTAGAACAGAGTATGATGTGTTATTTGGAGGAAAACACATAATTGTTTTTGGAGATCTACTGTAGTTGACTCCAGTAAAAGGACAACCAGTGTTTAAAATGCTCATGCATGAAGATACCAGGAAGTCCCTTGGAAGCATTGGAAACGTTAATATATGGTTAAATTTTAAATATGCAGAACTGCTTCAAAATATGCGACAGACAAAGGATGAAGATTATAAAAATATTCTACAAGATGTTAGAATCGGAAAAGTAAGTGAGCTTGGGAAAGAAGCTTTACATACTCGATTAATTTCAAATTTGTATCCAAATGAAAACATTCTTCCAGAGAATATTTTTTAAAAAATTACTGAGAAGAAATCTGGGATATGTTTGATGCCAACTCTGCAAGAATGTTCCATCTTCAACAACAAAATGTTAAAGTTAGAAAATGAAGAGATTGTGAAACTGGAAACAATAGATAAAATAGAGCATATGGGTGCAACAATTGTTTTGTCAGAAAATTTGAAAACAAAATTGGATTCATTAGAGAAAAGTATATCTAAAACAGCTGGTTTTGAAAAGACTCTGAATGTGTGTTTAAATTGTCGTATCATTTTGAGAAGGAATTTAAATGTTGAAAGAGGTCTGGTAAATGGAGCAATGGGTCATGTTGTTGATTTTGTGAATTATAGAAATAGAGATGGAATTGAATTTTTTAAAATTAAATTTGATGGCATTGAGCAAGTACAACAAATCAGTCGTTGTTCTGCTAGATTTTTGCTTGTAAAAGACTTATATGTTCGCCGAAAACAGTTTCCTGTTTGTTTGGCATATGCGGTGACAATTCATAAATCTCAAGGTTTAAGTGTAGATAGTGCTTTGGTGAACATTGGAAGTTCTGTGTTTAAAGAGGGTATGGTATATGTGGCATTATCATGAATCAGAACTTTATCAGGATTGTACTTGATTGAGTGTGATGAAACAAAGATTTGTGCAGATCTAGATTGTGTTAAAGAATACAATAGGTTAAGAAGAGAGTATGCTCCACATTTGCCTCAATATCCTCTGTTTGAAAAACGTGTGGTAGGCCGAAAAAGAAGAAATGAGAATAATTGCAGTGAGGTAGTAGCAAAAAGACAAAAAGTAGATAAAAATGTAATTGAAAACAGAAAGAAAAAGGATTCTGATGAAAATGTTGTTGGATTTCAGTTTGAAAACAGTTCTGGTGTCAACTGCTATGCTAATGTAGTGGTTAATGTTGTTTTTTTTCTTCAAACTTTACAAGAACAGATTGTTGAAAATCGCTATCAAAGATTGTGTGGTTTATTGAATTCTGTGTTTGAGAAATGTAGCAGTGATAGAGCAAAAATAGAAAGTGTAACAGAAATGCGAAATATTTTAGACATGTGTTCTGGTCAAGATAAATTTTCACAGAACATTCAGCAGGATTGTCAGGAATTTTTAATGTATATCTTTGGTGTTTTGGAAGATGAAGGTGTAGATGTGGAAAATCTTTTTAGCCTTTCTTATTAATGGCAGCATGACTGCGACAATTGTAGTTTATCAAGTACTACTAGAATAGACACTGAAAGATTTATATATTTGACTTTACCAGACTGCAAATCAGTGTCATTTAATAATCTAGTTAAAGCAGCTGATCATAATATGGTGTGTACCCAATGTAAGTGTCCAATGCTGTCCACATTATTTATACAAACTTATGGTCAGTATGTCATTTTAGTTTTCCAACGATGTAGACCTGATGGAACTAAATTGACAACTTGTATCAAAAATTTTGTGGCTTCTCAGTTATCAATTTCAGGAAGAACCTTTACAACTGCAGCTATTATTTATCATGACGGTCCTTCGACAACATCAGGACATTGTACATGCTACTTAAAATGTCAAAAAGGTTGGAGTTACTGCAATGATTCTCATTTGACTTATAAACAACGTTTGCCTTTTGACTTAAAAAATTCTTACCTAGTGTTTTTAGAACCAAAGTTTAAGTAAAGGTAATTGGCCTATGAAGACGGGAGCAGTTAATAAAAGTTAGTTAGTCAGTTAGTCTAATGTTTAAAATTATTTATCTCATAAAGGTACTGTAAGTGGATCTCATAGTAAGTGATATCATTTTTATAGGAAATGTTGAACATGAGTGATCAAAAAAAATGAATATGAATTTTTAAACATTGTGAAAATGTCATATGAGCTTTTCTTTGAAAACTTCGGGTAAACGGTAATTTCAGAGTTTAATTAGAGAAAATTCAAAATATACTCATATATCTGACACTATTTGGCCGTAAGGAAAGTTGAAGGTATGAGTAATAAGTCATAACTTAACACAAGGAGGAAAATGAAAATGTTGAGAATTATTTCAGATGTTCTTAGAGCTTTTTTTATAGAAAGTCGATGAAATGGAAGTTTTAGAGAACAGCAGAGTATTTTCCTACGAGAAGGACCTTCACTATCTACTATTTGGCCTCAAGGAAAAGTAAGTGAATCAAAGATTAGTGTGCATATATGATTTGTAAGTTTATATGGTTTTTTTTAAACACAATCTTTTAGATTGTGTTTTTTTTCCCGCTGTTATATGATGAAGAGTTTGAACTCACTGTTTTTAGTGAAATTCAATATATTCTGAGAACAGCAAAAATAAACTATGTAACATGTTGTATAAGTTATTCTATAGTTTGCATTGTGTAATTTATATTGTATTCCCATTGTCTCACACTGATTTTCCTTTTTCCACCCTTTTACAGCTCTCTTTACTCACTTACACTGCCTTTCTTTCACTTTGTTTCATCGCTGTTCCTTTACTCCACTTCTTTCACAACTCCTCAATCCAATTTCAACTGTCTGAATTTCCTCTCTCCCTTGCACCACTTTTCAGCTTTCTCACATTCTCTCAGTACCACTGCTTTAGTTCTCTTCCCCTCTCTTTCCTTCTTTTGCTCCTTTACTCTTTTTCCTTTCTTCACTCATTGTACTGCACTTCACTCAGTCCTTCCCTTTGTCTTTCTGTGTACTTACTTCCTCACTCCTTTTTCCTCTATCGTTCTATAATAACCTCATTCCCTTCATCCCTTCACTCTGTGACTCCCCTTCACTCACTCTCAGTCATCTTCCATTCCTCTTTCTTGTGAAAATGGATCCTCATTTAGACTCCTTTCCCTTTCACTCATTTTCCTTTTACTTACTTCTCTTTCCTGATTTCGTTTTGATATCTCACATTCTTTTAGTATCTTACTTACCTTCAGTAATTTCCTCTCCTTCTATTTCTTTTTCCCTCTTTTTAGTCTTTCTACATTACTTTATTTCCGTTTCTGTATCCTTCACTCTTGCTTTATTTCTCAGTATACTTTTTTTGATTTTTTACCTCTTGACCTGTTTCTTCTATTTTAAAATATATATTTTACTAATTATAACTTTTTTTTCTTTTGTCTTTCACAGATACAAAGTGTAGTTTAAACATGCAATTAAGTTTTCATTAATTATATGGTAAGCGTGACTAAAAAATGTAGTTTGTCATCACCCTTTGCTTTAACCTCACTACTTTTCTCTCACCCTACCTCACCCCTGTTTCCTTACTCTGCTTCCCTCAATTATTCTTATCCTCCATGTTTATTTCCCTTTTCCTTACTTTCCTACCACATTCAACTTCTTTCAGTCTTCCTGCTCACCCACACTCCCTCACTTTCCTTTCTTTTCGGGTTCACTCAGTCCCTTTCTATCACTCCTTTCTTTACTCTCTCTGTTCTTTCTCTCTGTCACTCCCCATGTCTTACCCTTATTCACATTTATCCACCCTCTTTCACCCCTCTTTACTTACACTCACTGCTCTTTACTTTCCCTCCGTCACCGCTGTTCCTTTTCTCTGGTTCCATCACTACCCGTCATTCCTCATCCTTTACTTTCCTTCCTTTTACTTTCATCACCCATTCACATTCTCCCAGAACCTCTGCTTTATTCAGTGAATTTAATAGGTTTTTTAAATGCTAATCCCTAACTATAACTGGTGTGAAACCTATGGCTTTTTCAGTGAATATATATATATATACGCCAGTAGGTATATATAGTTAGGATTTTTTCTCTATGTAACTTTTGAAAATTCTATGTCTAATAACTTTGGCGTTTGTGGACGGGATCGGCTGAAATTTTCAGAAAAATGGCACATTTTGTTTCTGAGCAGCCCCTGAAAATTTGGGGGGGTTCGTCAAGGGGGGGCTGAGAAAAAAGGGGGGTCCCAAAACGCGTTTTTAACATTGAGTTTTCCATAGGGCGTTTGGCCTCACTTTTAGCTCGAACGGCTGAATGGATTTGCACGAAACTTGGCAAAATTGTAGGGACTGTTAGCCCGATGTGCCTTTGCTGGGTCTCAATATATGTGCTCCATTGGATTTTGAGAAATTAACGTTTAAAAAAAATTATATATATGTGACAGCGTCCCGGGTAGCGCTCCGGTTCGCGTACTTGTCGCGTTACGGAGCTTTGCGAAGCGAAGCTGATTGGCTCTCCGGTGTCTGTCAACATTCTAAACAGTCCGGAGCGGCCGCCATCTTGTCTCTCGGTAGGATCGAGAGAAAAGAGGAGGAGAAAAACGAAGGGGGAATTTAATGAAAGGGGGCAAGGTAGACCCCTCTTGACCCACTAGGAATGATGTTGGGGTTAATAAATGGTCCCGTGGGAAAAAAAATTTTTTATTTTTGACGGTAGAAGCGCTTCCCGGTTCGCGAACAGGGTCGCGAACAGGTAGTGAAACGGGAATTCGCCATTTTGTATTTCGTTTTAATTAAATTACAGGGTATAAGGGGGTACGGGAGACGTATCCTGACCCTTTATGTTTTCTGAGGGTGGCTGAGGAGGCTCATATATGTTGATACATGCCTTCCAGCGGCTGCGCGTGAGCGTTTTTTTTTTGCTGCGTGACGTCTGTTAACGTTCGATTCGAAGGAAATCAGGAAGTGTTGACCGCCATTTTGTCACTGCGAGTAAATATTTTGTTAAAAATAATTGTTATAAATTAATCCGTATTGATAAACATTGTCTGCGCCATCTTGCCTTTTTTCCAATGCCACAATTTTGTCGTGCACGGCAGCCATTTTAGATGCCTTGACCAGACCCACTCTCTGCACGTCGCCGATCCTCAGCATGGCTCCCCACCCTCACAAGCATCTCCCCCACGCACTGGTCACCCCCGCTCTCTCTCTCATGCATGGGCCATAAACCTCCCCCCATCTGCGCTGTTCTTCCCTGAGAATCACACCCTGTGCCCGCCCGACACCTCCCTTTCACCCTATTCACTACCGCACCCTCTGACACTCCTCTTCCTCTGTGTCTAATTGTCCAGGCCGGTCCTAGGCTATCACCTAGCCGTGCGGATGTAGTTTATGGCCCCAACTTTAAAGAATCACCCCTCTTCAAAGGAGTTACAGTAGATCAAGGCCCCCACCTCATGAGATCCGTCACAGCACACGCGTTCCTACTATCTGATAACCAACCTGTATTGTGATTGGGGAGGGGATTCTCACTGTGAGGGTGTGTGGGACCGAGCCTGAAGCGGAAGATTCCTGGGATGCCTCTTTGTACATCAAAGTTTTTACAATTATGTGTCACATTAAAAATATATAGCACTCCAACAAAGTAGTAGGATTATAAAACTTTAATAACTTATAAATATATACAACGCAACAAAAACAGTAAACACATTTAAAAAAAAAATTGAAAAAAGAAGCAACAATGGTCAGTAGCTGTCTTTTGTGCAAATAGTCCCAAGGCAGCACAACGTGCTGAGTTCTGGACGGCACCCAGGTGATGTCACCTGGGTGCCGCACTGGTTTTTGGTATCCTACAATGCTGCTCCGAAAAACGGCGTGGGCCGCCCCGGGGGGGGTGGGGGGGGGGGAGGCCTCGTCAGTAGCGGTCTGTTGTGCGAATAGTCCCAAGGCAGCAGAACGCGCTGAGATGTGGATGGCATCCAGGCGATGTCCAGTAAGTTGCCGCACTGTTTTTGGTATGCTACAATGCTGCTCCGAAAAACGGCGTGGGGCGCCCCGGGGAGGGGGGGAGGGGGAGGCGGCGTGAACGGGCCTCCCCTGGTGGAGGCTCATCTGCTGTAGTGGGGCGCCCCTTTACCGTTTCAGTTGCCATTCTGCCCGCTTTTGGTACACTGTGCCAAAATCCGCTATTCAGCTGAGTTGCGCCCACTCTTGCGGTGCAGCGATAGGCGGCTGCCACAGGACTCTCAAAATGGCGGCCGACTCTTCGGATTTGAGCCTGGTCCACTAAATTGGCCCTGGGACACCTTGGAACTCGGACGCTTGTCTGCTAAGGCTTGGGCCCCGTTCTCGAAAGCGTCCCCTCAGCCTTGAAGATTCTACAAAAGTCTTGGGGGCCCCCGACTCCCGCAGGCTTCCGGTGGGGAGCGGCTGTCATGATTGCTTGCGGAATGGCCACGACGGAGCTACGAGATGGTGGTGCTCTCATGCTGACTCCAGCTTCAGTCTGAAACATCCAGAAACACTGTAGACTATCAATTCGATGAGTTCCGGTGGAGCCCCAACGTGACCCGGTAGGGAAGAACTTGCCCTCCCCTTTTTTGAGTGATGGTTCTTGTTGCCTGTCCCCTCTGTTGTCATCTAACAGAACCTTTTTGGATTGCCGAGTGAGAAAAAAAAAGGTGGGGCTTTCATCGTTTGGGAAAAAAAAATGTTTTAATCCAATGAAAAGTGTTATTTTTAGGTCATATGATCAAGCCTTCCATCATTAGGAAACCAAAAGTAAAATGAACCAATGAAAAGTTTTAAAAACAAGTCACATGACCTGTTATGCGGCTTTGGGCTATAAAAAGCCAAAAAATCCGTTGGCCCGTGAGGCGGCGTCAGTAGCGGACGATGTGCGAATAGGCCGAAGGCAGCACAACGCGCCGAGATCCGGATGGCACCGAGGTGGTGTCCAGCAAGTTGCCGCACTGGTGTGGCCATCCTACAATGCTGCGCTGAAAGTCGCCGTGGGGTGCCCTGTTGGCCTGTGAGGTGGCGTCAGTAAGTGGGGTCTGTTTGAGGATCTGACTGCATTGGAAAGCAATGTGATGCGGTGCCTCGCCCCCAAGATGGAGGCTCCTCGGCTGCAGTGGGGCGCCCCTTGGTGTTTCACTCGCTATCCAGCTGAGTTGCGTCCGCACTTGCGGCTACAGTAGGCCGAAGGTAGCACAATGCGCCGAGATCTGAAAGGCACCGAGGTGGTGTCCAGCAAGTTGCCGTAATGGTGTGGCCATCCTACAATGCTGCGGGGGGGGAGGCGGCGCAAATGAGCCTCTCCCGCCTCTCCAGGTGGAGGCACTTCATCTGCAGTGAGGCGCCGTCTAGCTGAGTTTCGCCCGCTCTTGCTGCTACAGCGATAGGCGGCTGCAACAGGACTCTCAAAATGGCGGCCTGTTCTTTGGATTTGGGCCTGGTCCACTAAAATGGCCCTGGGACACCTTGGAACTCGGACGCTCGAATTTTTTTCCTTTCCTCCACATGCAAAAAAGGTAAATGCCCGGTACGTTACCTGCCTCATCTGCCACGATGTACTCTCCAGAGGAACCGAAAAAAAATATAGTTATGGTAATTATACCATGCATCGTCATATGGAGAGGTGGCACCCGATTAATTATAGTGCTGCCCAAATTCGAGATTTGGTGGATAACCCCCGACCTGCCAGTACATCCACCAATTAAGTGGCAGTGACAGCATCAGAGGCAAGGGAAACGGTTCTAAATCTTCAGAAGAACTTTGGACAAATGAAAATGACATGTTTAACTTGCGGCAAATTAATTTCATGTGGAGAGAGGAGTGTTAGTCTAATCAATAGAGCTTATGAACATCATCATAGTCGATGGTTGGTGGAGACATTTTGACTATATCCTGGACCTGCTCGGCCTCGCCCAAAATGGCGCCGGTGTAAATGGGACTCGTAACTCCTTGTTGTGTACTGGTTGCCCAACCTTGATATCACGAGATACGTATGCAGTTTTGAAGCACATGGTGGGCGGGTACGCGAATTGATTGAACATTTCGACATCCCTATTGATATTAAGTCCTGATGTGTTATTGATTACTGTACTATTGAAAGTTTGAATTAACGTCACTATGGTACTTGCCCGCAAATGTATATCTAGATAATTTTATTGTAACTGGCTTGTCGTATTTTAATTATAAAATGTACGTCCATCGATTCCGCAACTGTTAGACACCTTAGTTCTTGCAACCTAATGGCCCGCCCGTTACGTTCTTCTACAGTGTAAATGTCCCCTCATCATATACGATTCCAGTTTGCTCCGTGGCCGGCCCACGTGGTTATAGGCCCGTATTTGTATACTGACATTTTCACAATAAAGGTTTTTAGGTTTAAAGCATTTTTTATTAAGACAAAAGAATACGGGGGAGGGGAGCAGGAGGTTAGGGTTACATACAGTACAATAAAAGAAAAAAGCGCAGTATCAGGAGCGTTGTCGAGGAACAGTTCGTCAGTCCAGAGGAGAAGCATTGGTAGATGAAAAGATAAAAAGCAACTTATATCTCCATTCTGAGCATGTCCAGCACCCCAAATCTGAGCAGAGAAAGCAATGAGAGTAACCCAGAAAAGCACAACCCAACCCCTCCCGGAACCCCTGCCCCAAGAAAAAAGGAACAACTCCCCAACTCCCCCCAACCCCCCCGTCCAATGGCCCACTACCAATACTACCCGCCCTAAAGCCACAACCCCCCCACCAAGAACCCGCCCCCCTACTTATCCTAATCTGCCTGAGTCACCGGCGGCGTCAGCCTCAGAAGCCTGAGGTACCTCGGGCAGGTGAGCTCCCTGAACTCGGTGGTTAGCAGCGCAAGGAAGGGTTGCCACAGCTCATCAAATTGGTCTATCTCCCCCGCCACCGTGAGCGACAGCTTCTCCATTCCCAACACGTGCCAGAGTCTATGTAACCAACCCGTAATGGAGGGGACAGTGGTGGTGCGCCAATGGATAAGGATATTCTGGACCGCAGACCCCAATGCGATTGCGATCTGCCTGCCCCTGCGGGACTTCAGTGGATACATCAGGCCATTAGGGAGGCCCAGTAAGACATACGCCGGGAAGCGCGGGAGCTCGATTTCAAAGTGCTTATCCACCTCATCCAGAACCTCCTTCCAATAGGCGGCCAGCAAGGGACAATCCCAAAGAATATGTGAGAGGGTCCCCACCTGTCCGCAACCTCTCCAGCACCCCCTGTCAGTGTGCCTATGCATCTCATACAGTCTCTCTGGGGTGTAGTACCAGTACGTGGACACCTTGGTAAACGTCTCAGTAAGGCCGGTATGGTACGCAGAGTGTCGTGCCCGGTGTGCGATCTGGTCCCATTCCTTGTGGCTAAGTGTTCTACCCAGCTCCCTGTGCCATCGTTCCCTCCCCGGGTTATAATAGTGGAACGGCGGGGGTTGTAGATGCTTGTAAAGATCAGTAATCAATTTAGCATCGGAGGTTCGGGTCACCAGCCACTGCTCATACGGTGTAATTTGACGATCGGCGGTGTCCCGCACCTGGGGCTGGAGGGCCCAATGCCGGACCTGCATGTAACGTAGCCTATCCAACTCCTTCAGGCTGAATTCTTGCCGCAGCTGCTGAAAGGGAACCACGCCGTCAGGCCCATAGACCTGGAAGAGCGCCCTGCAGCCCGCCGTCCTCCAATGGGAAAAAGCACCCGGCTCCATCCCTGGGGAGAAGTCAGGATTACCCACTATGGGTGTAAACGGTGATGGGAAAGTGGTAAGGCCCCGAGCCTCGCAGACTGCATCCCACACCCTCAAGGGGACCCGTGTAACGAAAGAAGCGTATAGGTTGGGGGGAAAATGAGCACGGCGTAAGAATGGAACCTCCTGTAGGGTGCGGCCTGCCACCGCTTGGTCTTGAAAAAGCCAGTGTTTGTCGGACTCCCACCTGCTCCACTCTACAAGGTATCTTAGCTGCGCCGCCTGAAAGTACTTACGGAGGTCCGGGATACCAAGGCCCCCTGCTTCCGGGGCAAGCGTGGAGAGGACCCTCTTCATCCGCGGCTTGCGGCCTTGCCAGACAAAGCGGGAGATGTCGGCCTGCGTTTGTCGAATCCAGCCCACTGGAGGCTGGAGAGGCAGGGCACGAAAAAGATATAATATCTGAGGCAAGACCGTCATCTTAACCGCCGCGATCCTTCCCAGCCAGGACAGCAGGCCCTTACTCCAGCGGCCAAGCTCCTCCCTAATCTTCTTACTAAGAGAAGTGTAATTGGCCGCCACCATCGCTGGCAACGTAGGTGCCAGTAGGATCCCTAGGTATGGTACAAGGGACGAAGACCACTGCATAGGGAAGAGTCGCTGAAGGTCCCTCCTAGTGTCCGCAGCCAAAGACACATCTAAAGCCACCGATTTGCTCATGTTCATTTTAAAGCCGGCCACACGTGCAAAGGCATCCAACTCTTGGATGCAGGCGGGTAAGGACCTCCTAGGGTCGTCTAGGGTCAGCAGGACATCGTCCGCATAGAGGCTGACAGTGTGAACATACTGGCCCATCCTGATCCCAATAGCATCCGGATTGTGGCGGATCCTTTGGGCGAACGGCTCCATGTAGAGAGCGAACAGGAGTGGAGAGAGGGGGCAGCCCTGCCTCGTGCCGCGCTCGATTGCAAAACCACGGGAGCTACACCCGTTGACTCGCACAGACGCCGAAGGATACTTATAGCAGTTGAAGACCATAGTGCGGAATTTATCACCAATTCCCAGTTTCCTGAGAACTAGCTCGAGATACGGCCAATGAACCCTATCAAAGGCCTTCTCCGCATCAACTGCTAGCAACATCCGCTCCCCGGGGATCCGCGAGGCCTTCTCTAAAACGTGCGTCACCCGCTTGGTATTGTCGACCGTCTGCCTGCCGGGCACAAAGCCAGCCTGGTCCGCCTCAACCAGACCGGGGAGGTGTAGGGCCAGCCTGGACGCCAGAATCCCTGTGTACAGCTTGAGGTCGACATTTAGGAGCGAGATAGGCCTATACGAGCCGCATAAAGCCCGGTCTTTCCCGGGTTTCGGGATCACCGATACCGTCGCCCTCAGGAGATCCGGTGGGATAGCTCCCGGGTCGGCGAAGGAATTAAATAGCCGAGTTAAGACAGGGGCCACAACCGGGCAAAAGGTCTTATAGAACAGGGACGTGTATCCGTCCGGGCCCGGGGCCTTCCCGTGCTTCAACCGAGCTATAGTGGAAATCACCTCCTCAACGTGAATATCCCGCTCCAGATATTCCGCCTGAGTGGGGTCCAGCGCCGGAAGGGGCACCGACTCCAAATATTCCTCGGCGTCCCGCGGCGAGGAGGGCTCCGCAGCGTACAGCGCCTCGTAGAAACTGAAGAAAGTTTCCGCCACCTCCACGTCTCCGGAAACGGCCACTCCGTCTGTACTCACAAGTTCCTTCACGACGTTACGCTGTTGCGCGACCCGAAGCCGATGTGCCAGGAGTTTGCCGCACCTGTCCCCCCCAGTGTAGTAGGCATGTTTCAAGCGCAAGGCGGCGTATTCCGCTCTATCCAGGTCCAGCGCCGACAGGAGCTTCCTAGCCGCCTTCAGCTGCCTCCAAACCCTCGGAGCACCCGTACGGCGGTGGACCTGCTCAAGCTCCCGAACCTGAACAGTCAGTTCATCCCTCTTCCGTTTCCGCTCTCTATTTTCCGCCGAGGAGATGGAGATGAACTCCCCCCAAAGAACCGCCTTCAATGCAGCCCACTGTGTCGCTAGTGAAGTGTCGGTATTGCTATTGTGTGTCTGATAATCCTGTATGACCTCTTCAATACGTTTCACCACCGTCTTCTTGTGTAAAAGGGTGTCCCTAAGGCGCCACACCCCCCGAGAGGGGGAGGCCACCGGCCATGCAAACGCGCCAGTAACTGGCGCATGGTCAGACAGTGTTAGGACCCCAATGTCCGCCGCCGTAGCGGCGGCACGCATCGGCCCACTAACTAGGAGATAATCCAACCGCGCGTAGGTTCGGTGCGCATGCGAAAAGTAGGAGTAGTCCCTGTCTGTGGGGTGCATGGAGCGCCAAAGGTCGTGTAAGTCCATGTCCGCAATTCGGGCCTTCACAGCCTGGAAAAGTTCTCCAGTCTGCGGAAACCGCTGCGCTGACCTATCCAATACTGAATCAAAGACGATATTAAGGTCCCCCCCTAGAATAACATGTCTATCGGGAGAGGCAGTGACATCCACCAGTACCGAGTCCAAGAAACGTTCCTGGTGGTCATTCGGGGTATAGACGGAGCCAACCGTAAACGCTATGCCTCCAAGGCGGAGGCGATAAGCCAGAAGCCTCCCCTTCTGCTCAGCATATTTATATAGCACCTCCCCCCTAAAGGAGCTCGCTATGAGAATGGCCACCCCCGCGGTTTTGGTCGCCGCAGAGTAGAAAAACTGGGTGGGGAACTTAGCAGAGCGCAATCTATGGCAGTCACGGGACAACAAGTGGGTCTCCTGCAAAAGGCAAATATCAGCCTGCGTCCCCTCAAGCAGAGACAAAATCGCCCTGTGCTTAACAGGATTATTCAGTCCCTTAACATTAAGGGTCACCACCTTCAGGGACGACATGTCTCCCAGGGACCAGGAACGCTATGCTGCGGGCAAGGAACCAGAGGGCGGGGGGCGCCGGGCGGCAGCGCGGGACAGGCCAGAGCAGGCCAAGCGTGGGCATGGACAGCATCGGACAGGACTTCCCCAACTTCAGAACAACACCAAACCCCACCCCAAACACACCCATGGCAACTAGCCAAATGCAAACTCAAACAACCCATTGTCTCAGTCAAGCCCCAAAACGGGCAAGTCCGTAGAAATTAGAAAAGTGGACGTCCAGCCACTCACCTCGACCCGCTCCCTCCCATCCCCCCCCAGCCCCAAACCTGGCATCAAAGAAGCTATGTTCATCTCCCCCCGGAGTGAGTCTAGGCCGTCAAGGCCACGCCGTTGGAGTCGGCCAAGTCCCTGGCTGCCGCCCTCAAGGCACCGGCCATGTCCGCCCTGATAGTAGGGGAATCAGGACGCCCAGCGCTCGCTGTCGATCGTCTCCTCGCTGATCTCCGTCGGCCCCTTCTCTCTGATCGCCTCCACGACGGTGTGGCTCCATCCTCCTCTGTAGCCGTGAGCCCCAGGAGACCGCAAATGTCTTGCAAGGAGCGTAGTTGATGCAGCACTCCGTTCCAGCGAAAGATCAAGCGAAAGGGATGCCCCCAGGAGTACGGCGTCTCCTGTTCACGCAAGAAGTCGGTAGCAATCCTGAAGGACCTGCGTTTCTGCAGTGTGATGGCGGACAGGTCCTGGTAGAGCGCAACAGGCCGTTCCCGGAAAGTAAGTGGCTGTTTCCTACGGGCTTCAGACATGATGCGCTCCTTCAACGGGAAGTCGGGCAGGAAAGCTAAGATGTCCGGCGGGGGCGCCGATGACTGGCGCTGTCGACCAACTCTGTGAGCTCTATCAATGCGGATAGGGAAGTCCGCGGCCTCCCCCAGGATCTCCCGGAACAGGTCCTGCAGATAGCCCACCAGATCAGTCCCTTCGTCTGCAGATGGCACGCCACGCACTCGAATGTTATTCCTCCTGGACCTGTTCTCAAGGTCCTCGGAGTGGGCCTGGAGCTCAACGCACTGCTCTCGGAGACGGAGAACGTCTTGTTGTAAGTGGACAATCTCATCGTCCCGGTGTTGGGCTGCCGTCTCCACCGTCTCAACCCGTTCACCGAGGCCCTCCACTTCTCTGCGGACCTCACGGACCTCGCTAGCCACTTCCCGCTTCAGCGTCTGGAAGTCCTCTTTGAGGGAATTGAACAGCTCTTCCATGAAGGATCTCGTGACAGGGGGTTCTCCCCCAGACGCGTCCGCCGAGGCCCGGGAAGACCCCGGCGACGGCTGTGCTCTTTCCCGTAGCTGCTGGGCCCTGCCAAGCATATCCGGCAGGGTGCGGTCCCCCTTCCTCGAACCACCTCTTCCAGTCATTCCAAGTGCTTCAACTGAAAAGTGGGCACAGGCCCAACCGCTCTGGGGAATGCCCAACCACCAGCAAGCACTCGATGTGGGGAGCTCCCGTCAGGTCCGGGGGGCTGCGTCACAGACGACAAAATGGTGGGTCAGTCCGGGCACTACCAGCCGTGGGCGCCCAGTCGGGACGGCAGCTGGAATCTATACTGGAGGGCCTCGGCCAGTACACTCCACAGGGAAATAGCCGTGCAGAGGCGGAGGGTGCAGAAATCCGCCGTCAAGGGGCTCCGGGGAAGGCCAACGACACCGACCCCTCGGGAACAAAATGGCGGCTGGGTGGGGCCAAGCAGATCGCCCGAGCCCGGCGACACCACCGGGGCACCCCAGAAACCAGGCAATCCGAAAAGTTCCACAGCCGAGGCTGCACTGCCACTTAGAAAAGTCGGCAGGTCCGTCCCTGGTCCCAAGCCGATCGCCTCCAATCCCGGGCCCGGGTCCTTCGTCAGGCAGGGTGCCACCACCTCAAGTCCGAGCGCCAAAGCGCACATCCAAAGTCCTCTGCGTAGCGGGTCCTCTAGCCTGTAGCTCTCCTTCCACTCCGTCGAGTGCCGGGACGGCCTCCAACCACATCGCCAACTTTAAGCACTAGGCCCAGCCGAGGCGCATGGACAGCACTCCGATACGCTCCGCCTCCCGGGCGCTCCGTCGTCCCTCGATCTTCGATCGGTCTTTTGAGACTCTTCCACCGGAGCGATTAGGGTCAAAGCGACATCAATGCGTGCACCATGTACTCCGCCACACTCCTCTCATCCGCTGAGCATCAACGGGGGGAGAAAAGCTGAAGAAAAGGGCTCGAGCCTAGTCGGGCTGGAGGAGCTGCGGGAGGAAGCGTCCGCTCCCCCCGCCATCTTGGCCACGCCCCTCAATAAATGTTTTTAAAACAAAACATGGTAGTAGTACTTACATTGGTAAAGTTTTGAATAATAGCCACTGTTTTCGAATCAGTAAAAGGCAAGTGAAATAAAGCAGTCCAATTACATGACGGTTAAAAGGTATAATACGCAGGAACGCAGTAAAGATAAATGGTCAAGGGCTGTTGTGTTTCCTACTCCTGCAACAGAAAGTGATCGATAAGAATCTGATATTCATGCCTATCAGCGACTAAGACAGCAGGCCGAGCCTCTTTTGCTCAACGGTTCCTTCGAGGGACGAAGAAACGCCCTTTTTCTCAAAAAAAGGTATATTTTACTTGCAGGACAGTTGTAAATTTCCCGGGAAAATACATTAGCCTGGAACATTGTTAGTGATAAACTGTAAATGCATCTGGGTCCTTTGCTTTACAAGTCAGAGTGAGAAAAAAAAAGGTGGGGCTTTCATCATTTGGGAAAAAAAAATGTTCGAAAGCAATGAAAAGCGTTATTTTTAGGTCATATGACCAAGCCTTTCATCATTAGAATAACAAAAGTAAAATGAACCAATGAAAAGTTTTATTAACAAGTCACATGACCTGTTATGCTTACGTTACGCGCCGCGCTCTGGATCGCTTCCGGGAAGCTGCGCCTCGCGCACCGGAGCACTTCCGGGTGCGCTAACGCGACGCGTCATATGACGCATTATGCGACAACGTAGGTCCAGAATATAGTCAAAATGTCTCCACCAACCAGCGGTCGGAACACAACCCCTTTCAGTAGTCCAAAAAGTTCTGTAAAATGACAACAGAAGGGACAGGCAACAAGAACCATCACTCAAAAAAGGGGAGGGCAAGTTCTTTTCTACCGGGTCACGTTGGGGCTCCACCGGAACTGATCGAATTGGTAGTCTACAGTGTTTCTGGATGTTTCAGATTGAAGCTGGCGTCAGCATGAGAGCACCCCGTGGCTACGTCGTGGCCATTCCGCGAGCAATCATGGCAGTCGCTCACCACCGGAAGTCTGCGGGAGTCGGGGGCCCCGGTGACTTTTGTAGTATCTTCAAGGCTGAGGGGACGCTTTTGGGAATGGGGTCCATGCCCTAGCAGTCAAGCGTCCGAGTTCCAAGGTGTCCCAGAGCCATTTTAGTGGGCCAGGCCTAAATCCGAAGAGCCGGCCGCCATTTTGAGAGTCCTGTGGCAGCCACCTATCGCTGCACTACAAGAGTGGGCGCAATTCAAGTGGATGGTGGGCGAGACGCTGTAGCAGCAAGAGCGACCGCAACTCAGCTGGTTGCGTAAAGCGCTGGGGTGTACCTGAAAAACCTCCACCTGGGGAGGTGGGGGAGGCTCGTTCGCGCCGCCTCTCCCTTCTAGTGCATCCCACGCCATTTCCTGGCGCAGGAATATGTGATGGTCGGACTAGGACAGGACGTGTCTTCAGGTCGAACGGATTGTGGGACAAGGTCAAGAATGGAAGAGTCACCAAAAGGCAAAAAGTTCCGCTTGACCCCGGGAGCCGGCCGCCTATGTCGGGGGCGATCTTAGGCCTTACCAGGGCAACAAGACTTGGGGAGGGGGTCGGAGCCAAGCGCCCCCTCCGAGTCCGCGCCATCACACCGCCCCTCGGGGGCCTCCGTCAAGCGGTTTAGGGAGGCACCGCATCACATTGTTTTCAAATGCAGTCAGGTCCACAAACGGCCCCCACTTACTTTGAGAATAGTGAAGCTGCAGCAGGTGCAAATAAGCTTCAGACAGTGTTACAAGCGCTGCTCAGAACTCTGAACTATGGCACCCAACATCCAGGACTTATGCCATTTGTGCAAGGCAGTGACATCGAAGCAACTCAGGGACCAAAACCATGAACGTACACTCATGTATGAAAATCTTACTATTGATGCTTGACTGAGGCCAAGGAGATCAGAGTGCATGAGTCTCATGCTCGATCGATTGAGCTAGCCGGATCGGGCAACAAAAAGTATAAAATAGTTATGTAAATAGTTATTTAATAAAATGTTTTACCCTGTTACTTTTGCTGGTGTGTTGTATATATTTATAATATTTGCATAGGGTTTGTCGTTATTTTGGGTGGGGTGGGTGGCGGAGCCGAGCTGTCTTGCAGCCATCATGGTGTGGAGCTCAGTTCATCTCACTAGTTTCGTATTTCTCATGAGGGATTGTTCTTAATGTTTCTATTTTAGTGAGGTCAAAAAGAGATCCCATTAGTGGCCTACTGATTTTGCTTGATTCCTTTTGTTTTTTTAAACGATTTTTCACTATCTGCAAAGACTAAACAGAGTAGTGCTTGTTTGTAAATAGAGAATGAACCAAAGAGAACCAATTCTAAAACAGTAAATGCTTGGATAACAATCAATCAAATGGAGAGAGAAGCAGGCACGACGGATTACAACGGGGGCAAAGGCCTGCGTTAACTACCCTTCACTATCTGCAAAGAGAGAGTACTCCTAAGAGAAAAGAGGGGGGGAGGGGGGGCAGCGTTCAAAGCATATCAGCGTGCATAAACACGAAAATGTTTTTACCTATCACGTACTTGACATTTGACAGCTTTTGATATTTGCTATTAAAAAACCATTGAAATTCACTGAAAAAACCATAGGTTATAGACCATATATAGTTAGGAATTAGCATTTACAAAACCTTGAAAATTCACTGAAAAAACCATAGGTTATAGACCATATATAGTTAGGGATTAGCATTTACAAAACCTTATTTTACTCGCACAAAACCATTGAAATTCGCATATATAGTTAGTTGCGCTAACTATATATTGCGCACCCGCAATCCACTGCTGATCATGTCACATATTACATTACATGACCATATATATATATATATATATATATATATATATATATATATATATATATATATATATATATATATATATATATATATATATATATATATATATATATATATATATATATATATATATATACATATATATATATATAGGTAGTTATAGTTAGGACCTAGTTACCATAGGAAAATGGCAACATTCTTTTTCCAATAACTTTGGCACCCATTGCCGAATCCTCGCAACATTTTCAAAACAAATTCTTGATATCAGCTCCTATGTTGAAAGTTTGGGGGTGATTCGTCAAGGGGGGGGGCCCAAGAAAAAAGGGAGGTCCTAAAACCTGTTTTCTCCATGTTAATTTCCATAGGAAACTTTAGAAAAGGCTACAGGTCGAACTGGTGAACGGAATTACCCCAAGTTTGTCAGGGAGAAGGATCTTGGTCTGGAAAGCATACTTATGTTTATTTGCTGTAAATTCATTCAGTAGTTTTAGTGAACTATCTAAATTTACAGATATCAATATTTGGGAATTCTACCATCTGATTGGCTGAGGCATTACGAGCACGAGCTTACTGCACGCAGTTGCAACTATGAAGTGTTGGCCGCCATTTTGTGATTCCGTTGAAGCATGTAAGGGGAAAAAAGGGTGAAAAAAAGTGGGAAAGATAAGGGTAGGAGCATTGTAACCTCTGTGGGGTGTTAAGGGTGTGCTATAGAGGGGGGCGAAGTGAAGTATTCTTCCCTACCGGTGTGAAAGTGGTGGGCTATGGAAATTAAGTGAGGTATTGCCTAGAGTCTGAAGCTGCTAAGGTGAGCTGGTGTGGGACTCGGAGATTAAAGCGTGAGCCCAAATTGTGTGTCTTATGCTGTGAAGTCATATGCCGTGGCTGCTGCACTACACTTGTGGAAGTAGTGTCAGCATGTGTTTATAACTACTAAGACAAACTACTGACCCGTACTGGTCTGAAAGTCCTGGGATACGGAAAATATGTGAGGTACTGTTTAGAGTCTCATGCTGCTAAGCTGACCTGCTGCCAGACTCAGGGATGAAAGCGTGAGTCCAAACTGTGTGTCATATGCTGTGAAGTCATGTGCTCTGGCTGCTGTGCCACATCTGTCCAAGTAGTGTCAGCATGTAGTTATAGCCACTTGGGTGAACTTTTGTTTCGAATATTGTAGCTTGTGTATGGTGCTTAGGAGGTGTTATAGAGGTAGTGCAAAGGTAAATTTGGGTGTATCAAATCAAGTCGGTATTTGTGAAGTGCTAACTACTCACTCTTACGGGTCTGATGGCGCGGGGGCGTAAGCTGAGATGCTGACGGACTCTGGGTAAAGCCGTTGAACTACTGACATGTACCGGTCTGAAAGTGCTGGGTACGGAAATTAAGTGAGGTATTGCCTAGAGTGTCATGCTATTAAATTGAGCTGCTGCTGGACTCGGAGATGAAACCATGAGCCTAAACTGTGTGTCCTATGCTGTGAAGTCATGTGCTCTGGGCGCTGTGCCATACGTGTTCAATTTGTATATTGTGCTTAGGTGGTGTTGTATAGGGAGTGCGAAGGTAAATCAATACGGTATTTGTAAAGTCAGACTACTCACCCTTATGGGTGAGTACAGCCGGGGATCAAACTAAGAGGTCTGTGCTGCAAAGTGAGATGGTCGGGCCGCTGTGCCACAGCTGCTTAGAATACATTTTGGCGAGGATCCAGAAGTTGCCGTTATCTGGCTCTAAAATAGCGGGCCTAAGTTGTAAGTTATAGGGTGGCTCTAAAAAGAGCCCTTGTGTTCATTAGTTGGAGCTACATATAAGTGTGGATGGACAGCTTCAAGTTATTCAGGAAAACTCGGTTTCCCTGATCTGTAAAGTGTACTCCATCACTTCTGTATATATCTGCCATATCAAAACGTATGTTGTTGTTGTAGTTGGAGCCCATTGTGTGGTCTCTGAGGTATGCAGACACAGCTTTGTTGACTTTCTTCTGAGATTTTTCAATCTGAGGACAAAATTGTTTGGATCATTTCCACTTCTGTCTTTGGCATATATTGGAATATACAAAGACATTTTGAGGCAAAAGTAACATCAATTGTCCAAAGGTGACCTTCATAAGCATTTCCAACCCTACCCCAGTCAATGTGCCTAGGTTGTTTCCACCACAGTGCACAATCATGAGGGCAGGGTGTTGGAGATGCAAACAGGTTTTAACCAAAGGCAACAAATGGTGCAACTTCAATCATCTATGTCCAAACCATTTAATGTCCACATTTTGTAAACCTAGGTCTAAGTCAATACGTCTCTGTATACCTCTTGCCCCAGACAACATAGCTATGTCCTACGATCCAAACTAGCATTTTATGGTATGGCTGGAAGGTATGGAAAGATGTCTGTAGCTCATGCAGTTCCTTCGTAGAATAAGAGATATGTTTAAAGATTGGGAACTAGTTTCTTTTCACATAAAAAACGGTTCCTGATTGGGATATGAAAAGCATTGTTTTTTAAAAGCAGGGTACACATATGTTTTGTGATTGTCTTTGTGATTAGTTAAGAGTAAGCAGTTTGAACGTGGAGTACACATTATAGGATCAAATTTGATCAACTGAACCACACCTGCTACTTGCATTTGGAATGCAGTGTTCAAACTCAAAACAATTGTGAACTTTTAATCTGCACCTGCCGTTAAATGTTCAAGAAAATGTTGCAGAAAAATATTGTTAGGTTTAAAAAAAATTATAAACTTTTAACCTCCATGTGTTGTAGAATGTTTTAGAAAGTGTGTTGCTAGAATACGTTGCATTTCTGACTTCTATGTGTACTTGAATATTAATAAAATTGTTTATGTGGAAAATTAGAAAGACAGTAATAGGGAGAAGTTTTGAAAGCTAAAAGAATCAAGGAACTATTCTAATCTGTTCAGTCGCCAGTAGGTAGTTATAGAGTTAGGACCGAGTTTCCATAGGAAGAGAATTATTTGTTTTGGTCATAACTTTGGCATCATTTGATGAATCTTCATGAAATTTTGAAAACAAATTATTTCTTCCTCTCAGCTCCTATGTTGAAAGTTTGGGGGTGATTCGTCAAGGGTGTCGAGATAAAAGGGGTGTCCCAAGACGTGTTTTCTCCATGTTAATTTCCATAGGAAAGTTAGGCAAGGCTACAGGTCGAACGGGTGAATGGAATTACCCCAAATTTGCTGGGAGAAGGGTCTTGGTGTAGAAAGCATGCTTTTGTGTATTTGGTGTAAATCCGTTCAGCAGTTTTTGAGAAATATCGAAATGTATTTGAGAATTCTGCCATCTGATTAGCTGAGGCGTTATGAGCAGGAGCTTGCTGCTCATTGGCAGTGATGGTGTTTACTTTCAACTAGGAAGTGTTGGCCGCCATTTTGTGATTCCTTTGAAGCAAGTAAGGAGAAAAAATGGCAAAAAAAGTAGGAAATGAGGGTAGGAGCACTGTAAGCTTTGTGAGGGAGTGCAAAGCAAAATAGTCACTGTTACCGGTCTGAAAGTGCGGTGCTACTCAGAGTGACATGGTGCTGAGAAGATATGGTGCTACACTCGGGTATAAAACTGTGAGTCTAAACTGTGAGGTCATTGCTGTAAAGTGCTGTGGTCTGGTGTTTGTAGCATATGTCAAGTCAAAGCCAAAAAGATCTTTATTCGGAATAAAACATCCATAAAAGTACATGCAGATTACAATTTCAGACAGTACAGTACAATGATATAACAGCCGACATAGAGCATAATTCAGTCAATCAATTCCACAATAACACATAAATGTCCCTCTTTGTTTAAAAACATCAGTATATACAGTAAAAAAGTTTTTAAAAGCAGATAAAAAATAGCAGCAACATTAATGAATCAAAGTCAATATTGTGCAAAATGCAAAATGTGCAAAATGAAGTATAAAGTGCATAGAACAAAAGTGCAATGTGCGGAATGTTATGCATCAATAAGTAAAGTGGCTTGTGACCGAACAGCAGATTTAAGAAAACAGCTCACTCTAAGTATTACTTCATCTGAGCCCAATAGTAATAAGGTCCTCAATGCTGTTCTAAAGTTGAACAACTTACATTTTCGACAATAAGGCATTAAATAATGAGCGGAAAACAGTTTATAAAAATCACAGAAAAACAAAAAGTGCATGAGACTCTGTTTCATATTTGGATTACATGGGCAACTTAAAGTTTCCAGATGTTTATTGTAACCCAGGGGGAAGTTTAATAAGTTTACTATGCTCCCATCCCGAAAGCGAAACAGTAGGCTCCTGTTCCATCTACCAAGATGTAAACGTAAGTATCTCTGTGGGGGACCTGGGTGACTGTTTAGGGATTCAAAATAACCCATATATTTTGTAACAGTACACTTTGAGAGATTCTTCCTTTCCCGCTCCTCTCTGTACAAATAATATAAGGCCCTTTGAATAATAGTCTTATGTGAGCGATCTATTAAACTAGGTGAAGTAAACAAATAACCGTGCCCTACGCTATCTAGACATTCTTTTACAGCTTTTAACCACGGAATGCAGTGTGCCCTGTCACATTTCAGGCAATCCAAGATTATATCACGGGTCAAAGTGGCAGCCGGGTTAATCCATATCTTTAGCCAGAAGAGTACTGGTCTAGATCTAAGAAATCCTCTATATATGGGATGTTTAATTCACTGTGACATATATAGTGTGGGGAACAAATAACCCCACCCAGCACCTTCCAACAAAACCTGTTTTCTTCGGTCTGGATATGGATACAGTTTGTGTAACCCCAAACCTCAGCGCCATAAGTACCCGTTGGGATGCATTGGGTTTGGTAAATCTTTACTAGTGGTGCAATCACGTCAGCATGGTTGGGTTGTCGTAAGGAAGTGACACAATTTATCGCTTTACCCAACTTGTTCCTTGAATAAGAAACAAGTGGTTGCCAAGAACCAGTGTTAGAAAATAGCAACCCCAAATAAGGAAAAGTGCAAGTGCTTTTTAGAACATTTGTCCCTGATTTAATCTCAATAATTTTATACTTTTTAGGGCCACAGCTCATGATAAGAGATTTTTAAAAATTTGTGGTCAAGCCTAGGTCAGCCATGAAAGGACAACCTGAAATTAAAGTGCGCAGTGCCTTAGGTGTGCGGCCCATTAGGACCGTATCATCTGCGTAAAGAAGAGTGGGTATGGGGACCCCATTCACGTAAGGTACATCTTTTGTTAAGGTACTCAGGGAGCTGCTCAAATCATTAATATAAAGAATAAAAAGCAGGGGGGCCAGCACACATCCCTGTCTGACCCCCCTGCCGATGCTGATGTCATTGGAAACTTCGTGAGATTGATTAATGCGCACACGTGCTCTTAAGTCACTATGTAAAAAGGCTAGAAAATGAACCAAATAATCATCCAAACCATAGTTAAGAAGGGTGGACCATAAACGGGAACGGTTGACAAAATCAAATGCAGAACTTAAGTCCATAAAACCAAAATATAAGGGGGATTTTTTAGCGATGTTATATTTTGCCATAATCAAACTCAAGTTCAAACATTGTTCCACCGTGCCCACACTACTACGGAAACCAAGCTGGCTAGGGTGTAGGATTTTGCTTTCATCTGCCCAAGTTCTTATTCTTTTAAAAATGACCCTGCCCAGGACTTTCAGGGTGTTATCGATTAACGATATAGGGCGATAGCACCCAGGATCCAACCTGTCGCCTTTTTTAAAAATAGGTACAATAGTACTACACGACCACGTTTCGGGTATAGATTCATTTGTTAAATTATTAAAGACGTTACATAACAGTGGGGCCCAAAAGTTAAGTTCACACTTTAATTGATCGATCGAACGCCCATCGGGACCAGGCGCTTTATTACCTGCGCTTTCAGTGATGGCATCCTCGACCTCAGACAAAGAGATGTTCAAAGAGGTTAAAGGGGAAGGGGTTGCCGTGTGGTTGTCAGATGTGGCATACATTTTGGAAAAGTGGTCAACCCACACAGGCCCGATGATATTACAATTAATTGCTGTTAAATTCGAACCTAAGGATCTTAAGTTCTTTACCTCCTTCCAAAACCCTGTGGTATCTTTTAGGTCAGCCATGCGTGCAAGGGATTTCCAGTGGGCCTTAACTAATTCATTTGATCTAATACGTAGGGTAGATTTATACTCTGCTCTAAGCAACCTTACTTGAGGAATATCCCTGGGTTCGGATCGGAGTGCAGCCCTTAAGTTCCTGTTTGCTCTAGAGCAAGAGGCATCGAGCCATCTAGGTGTTTCCTCAAGTTTCCTGGGTACCGGTCTAGAAATCTCACTTTTTATTGCAGAGCAGAGTTCACTAAATGATTTAATTACATCACCCCCACGTCCATCAAAAGTAAGACAATTATCAATCAATGCTGGGTGTTTTTTAATAACCTTTGCCAGGACTCCCCTGTTATCCACGCCCCTCCAAACTACCCTTAGTTTGTCCGTTGAAACTTCCAAGTTTCTTGCACCTATTTCATTTTGTAAACACTTACCCCCGGGAAGTTGTAGGTGGATTACAATGGGATAGTGGTCGCTTTATACTTTGCACACTACCTCGGCTTTAATTAAAACATTAGCAATGGAAGATGAAACAAATATATAGTCAATTGTGGTGGCACTCCCATGACAAATAAAAGTGGGAAACGGGGCAGAGCTTATTTTGGTGCCAGCGTGCTCCATGCAATTTACAAGTTCTCTAGTTGCGAGGAGATTCAACAATTCTGCACCTCTTCTACAGGGGGGATTTTTGGAATGTATATGTGCATTGAAGTCCCCTACTAAGCAAATATCATCAAATTTCCCGTATTTCCGTCCCTCCACGATTTCATCAATAAAATCAAACAAGAGTATAAAATTACGATTAGGTTGGGACAAAAAATCGTTATTGTAGAAATTAATCAAACATAGCCTTGTCCTCTTAGTATATATCTGCAGATATTTTGACCCAAATCGAAAGGCCCCCGCTCGGTCGACCTAGAGGGGGGGCCAAAACAGTCCTATTATGACAACTGTACCCTTCAAATAACAGGTCATCTGTGCACCAGGTTTCTTGGAACATTAACACATCGTGACAATTAACCCAGTCCTTCCAGGATTTGATTTCCATCTTTGCCTTCAGGCCGGCAATGTTCCAGCTAAGGATTAACAAGTTTTTATCGGGCCTTAGGCAGACATCCTGATTGGTTATTTGGGTAGATACTGTTATTTTGTTCACCGGTTGATCACATTGTGAGGTTTCAAACAGGGAGGTGTCAGGTAATGTCAGGGGTGCCTCAGATGGTACTTCCACTGTAGGGTCAAACCCAGGGGCCGCAACAACTGGTTCCTCAGCAATAAATGACAGTCAATCCAAGGTACCCAAGTCGTGAAGTATTGAGAACCTGTTTTGCAGCGGGAATACAGGAGGTGGCTGCATCATTCTGTGTGGAGGTCGATAGAAGTAACTTAGCGGTAAAGGGGTCACCACGGTGGATGGGCCGGGTTGGACAAAGTTCTTATTTACCAGAAATTTTACGGTACCAGGGTTCCTAACGTTGACTATAATACAGTCCCCGTTGATGTTTTTAAAAAGAGGACCGACCCAGGTTACTCGGTTTGTAGATAAGATTTCTTTGGATATGTCGTAGCCAACCCCCTTATGCTTAGTTAACCAGTCGATGCATTTATTGTGCAATTGAACCCACGATTCTCCTTGCCCTTCCCTAAGAGGTGGAATGCCAGCCAGAACCAAGACATAGGGACATGCCTCAGGTGGAAGGTGTAGAGCAGGGCCTTGATGTTTGAAAGGCCTGTTGTCCTCATGTGGAGTCTTATTCTGGCTGGGGTTGGGAGGAACCTTCTGCTTGGTCGTGCCTGTGTCAGAATTACATTTCTGATTGTTCTTAGGGGCACTAGAAGCAGTGGAGGACGCGGAGGATTGAGGGATGGATGATGTACTTGAAGAAGCAGAGGAATTACCTTTCATTGTGTTTGCATCCGCCATAGATGTTATAGTCGTGGGTGGACTAATGACAACCTGTGGTTCTTTAACCCCATTTGTTGTGGACAAATTACAGTTTTTTATACAGTCATCACTAGGAAGGGCACGGGTGATAGACTCCAGGTCTTTTAACAAACGTTTACCTCTTATCTTATCTAGGCATACCGTACCCTTTCTCTTAGCATCATCATTTTTGATTAAGGTTTCCAGTCTGTCAAGTCTCTTAAAAATATTAATAAATTGTTTGATCATTTGACCTTCTAATTGTTTAAAAATTGTGTCCGTGATGGTCTCAATAAGATTCCCCTTTGGTTTAGAATGAAAACTATTTTCATTGGGGGATTCTGTCTGCGTAGAAATTGTAGTAGAATTTATACCGTCATTTATAACAATGGTGTCACCCAGGTGAGGTTGAGCTGGCAGAGATACTGTTTGTTGTTTTTGTTTCTTCCCCCTAGTCCACATACTCTGTGGTGTTGGCTGGTTATTACTCCTAGGGGGCTGCTTCCTTTTATTTATTGTAGACTTTACTGGGCCCCTTTTTCGCTTAGCTCCAGTGTTCTCGATGGTCTCAGTACACTCAGGGGTTATTGGTAATGATGATTGCGAAACGGGATCCAGAACCACAACTGGGGCTGTATTAATAGTAGTGTTTCCATCTTCAGATACGATGGGCAAACTGACAACAGGGTTTGACTTTGCCACAATGACTTCAGGGAATATATGCATTTCATCATTTGGGCTATCTGTTGTGCTAGGTTGATTAATAGTGAGTGAGCCCATAGAAAGCCTCCTCTCAGTTTCAGCAATCTCATTAAAGGCAGTGTCTATTAGTGTCTCAAATGACGTTAAAAGAGATGCTGAAGTTTCGGTGTCCTGAGTGACTAGGTCTGTGGTGTTGCTTATAGCATTACGTTTGCCCATTATAACAGCTGAAAGCTCACCTTGGTAAAGGACGTTAGATGGGTGGCCCGCCCGACCACTGTTGACCTCTGAGGGCCTCAGAGGGCCCGCCCTTTGCCCGGGCTTTGCCCCGGGCGCTCCCGCGATGCGGGGGCGTCTGTTGTTTAAATGTGCCTCCGGGCGCTCCGATGACGGCGTCTGGGTGCGCCGCCGCAGGGGTTGATGGTGAAGCGAGTCCTCCACTCGGCGGCCGCTGGAATGTCAAGAGCGGCCGCGGGAGGACTCGCGCTGCAGGGCAATGCGGGGCGCAGGACGCTGGACCCTCTCTCAGGACAGCAAGTCGGCACAGGGACTGACGCAGTCTCAATCCCGAGGGCTCTAGTGGCAGGTAGCATATGTGTGCAAGTAGTGTTGGTAGGTGTTTATACCATACAGGGAGCGAACTACTGACCGCTACTGTATGTTGATAGTATACCGAAAGCGAAGTAGTTACGGCTACTGGTTTGAAGACTTGGGGATGAAACTGAGGTGATTGCTGTAAAAGGATGGGCTCTGGGCACTGTAGTATATGTGTGCAAGTAGTGTTAGTAGGCGTTTATACCATACATGGAGTGGGAAGCGAACTACTGACTGGTACCGTGCGTTTATACTATACCGGAAGTGGGAAGCGGAGTACTCACAACTACCGGTGTGAAGACTCTGGAATCAAACCAAGCTGATTGCTGTAAAGTGATGGGGTTTGGGCGCTGTAGGATATTAGCCACTGTAGTATGTGTGTAAGTAGTGTTAGTATGTGCTTATAGTATATAGGGAGTGAGAAGAGAACTACTCATCCCTACTGGTGTGACGACTCTGGGATTAAACCGTGAGCCTAAATTGTGAGCTTACTGCTGTAAAGTGATGTGCTCTGGGCGCTGTAGCATACCTGTGGAAGTATTGTTAGTTTGCGTTTATACAATATAGGGAGTGGGAAGCAAAATACTTACCCCTACCAGTCTCAAGACTTGTGGATGAAATCATGAGCTCATTGCTTTAAAGTCATGTGCTCTATGTAGTACTCCAATGTACGTCATAGTAGAATGTTAGTATGTAATTCTACTGGAATCTAAGTATGTAATGTTAGAATGTAGGGTTGTCATGAGGGGTGCTGGAGAAGACAGCTGCCTTGCTGTCTGCTCCTGTTGGTGGCTGTTTCAGGTGTCTTGTTTATCTGTAATAAATCTACTTATTGGATCCACTGCTGTCTGCCTCTTCACTACATAAATTTGGCGACGAGCGGGAGAAGGTAAAAAGAAAGCATCACTCACAAATATTTCAAAATTTCTTGCGTTGTGCTGAAGACCCTTTTTCTTCGTGTAGCTGTTTCTACTCATGCAGGGTTGTCGGCTCATTGATTTGTATTTTTAGATTTTGCGCTTCATCTGCTTCTTCACTACATTCGGGTTGCTGTACTACACGTGTGTGAGTAGTGTTAGTATGCGTTTATACTAACAAATGCATCATGGTCCTAGGGAAGGCAACATGTCAGGCGTAGTTCATACAATGTACCGGGGTGTGCATTTTCAGGTCATTTGTGTTTGCTATTAGAGGGCTGGTGCATGGCTTCCACCCTGTGATAGCAAATATTTGTTTGACTACTTGAAGCGAGAGGAGGAAAATCCTGTATCGCTTTATTGGAGGGGACGCGGATGGTAAAAATTAAGAGAAAAAAGGGGTCTCTGTAGGACTGGGGATCTTAATGTCACATGTAAATGAGGCTCGGAAGGGCACAGAGGCGTTTTGCAGGCTCGGGACCACCTCCTTCCCGCGTATTGTTTACTAATTGTTCTGGGGGGTTTAAGGCCAACTGAAGTCCGGGGATCGCCACGCTCCGGGGCTTTATTTAAATATGTAGGGTGGGCCTCAGCAGTCCCTGAAGCCTCGGTGGTCCGAGAGTGCCTTATTTGTTGGGTAATCACACGGGCAGGACTTATGGTGTTATAAAGTGATACACTCATAGAACTCTTGCAGTTGTTGAATTACCCAGGCTTCATTTTTCTAATAGTCAGTTAGATTATGTTTGGTAGGTGCACTGTAATATTATAAAGGTTTGTCCTTAAAATCCCCTATAAACAGATGATTTTCACAATAAATAATAGAAAAGTGTTGTCAGAAAAAGAAGACCTATAAACTAAGAAATTTATTTGAAAAAAAGTAACCTTTATTAAAACACAAATAAATAGAAACGTAAGTTTAATAGAAAAAACATTATAATATAAAAAACGTAGGGTGGACTCCAGTGGAAGCAGTGTAGGAAACCTGGAAGACAAAAATTAAACATAAGTATGTGTGCTATGTGGAAGAGGTAAAGAAAGGTAGTCCGAATGAAATGCGATAGTGAGAGTGGAAGGGAGGGGGAGTGGGTGGAAGGGAGAAGGGGATGGGGAGTCAAAAAAAGAGAGGGAGGAGGAGACAGAGCGTCTGCCTACTGCACCCAGCCCTTAGTGTTTACCCTTCCATCACCCGTTTGTCTAGGGCGCTGGGGTCTGCGAGAAAGAGTGTGGTTCAGCAAGTCCTTAAAATGAAACACATGAGGCCAGAGATTAGGGGCCATATTATCAAGTAATGGCGATAACATTATTGCCGCTTTAGAGGCAGGAAACTGCCGCTAATGTGGCGATAAGGGTTTGATAATATGCCCTTGTGAATTCCCATAGAAGCCCAGGTTCTGGTGTGAAACTGGGCTTCTATGGGAATTCACAAGGGCATATTATCAAGCCCATTATCGCCGCTTAAGTGGCAGTTTCCTGCCGCTAAAGCAGTGATAATGTGATCGCTGTTCTTTGATAATATAGTCCTACATTATTAGCTATGGGAAAATCGCTTGAACGCACCTGTGCACCCAGCGTGCTGCACCCTAGCCCCTTCCCCCGCACAATGCTCAATTGTAGGTCTTGCACACCGAGGCTTCACTGCTCACCTGCCACCACGGTGTGTCCCACGACGTGTTGGTGCAAGTTCGTGGTACTTTGGACAGTAGACCAGGTCTCCAGTCGGGGACGGTGTCTAGATACCATGATGGAAGGTGTCAGAATTCCCAGGGCTTCATTACAGGGTCAGCTCCCACTCCGCCCTTCTTGAAGCAATCAATTGAATGTCTGAAAACAGAGAAATAATTTAATGGTGGAAATTTCTGGAGGTAAATGAAGCTTGATGGTTAACATGGGGTTGAGTGCATGCTTCGTTTTTGAAGTATGATCTACCAACTGTTAGTGGTAATCGTGGTTCAAAGAGGAGTTGGAGTGCTCGAGAATTAACAAGGTTAAATAATAATATGTTATACGAAGGTTTATATAGAAAGGAACAAAGCGCATGCTAGAAGCATAATGTGCATGTGTAATGCAGTGGCGGAAGCCTTGGTGCATGTACACTTAGTAACAAGCTCACTACAGTGCCCTAAAAGCTAACGCCATATGTCTGTAGGGCAGTGCTGCCCTCTAGCTCAAGCCTACAGTATGGTACAGCAGGTCCTTAAAATGAGACAGATGTGACTGAATGAGGGTTGTATGGATTAAAAAGTGCATCTGCAAAGGGTTGTGTGAGTGAGTTAGTGTGTCTATGGGAGTTTGGGTGAGTGAATAAATGTCTTAGTGGTATTTCTGTGAGTAACTACATATGTTTTAAGGCAGTAGATGTGAGAGTTGGAGTATATTAATGACTATACATGAGAGTAAGTTATTTTAAGAGTGGACCTATAAATAAGTGTCTGCTTCTATCAGTGATTGTATAAGAAAGTAAACATGTGTTAGTATCTGTATAAATAAGTGATGTGGTATGCCTAAAAATAACGAAGTTGGTGTGTATAACTGTATACATGAGTAAATGGGTATTTGATTGATTCTTTGTATGACTGACTAGGTGTGTGAGTAACTCTATGGATGAGTGGCGGAGTGTGACTGTATGTATAGATGTATGAATGCATATTATAGTCCTGTATTGATGAGTAACTACAAGTATAAGTGACTGGATGTGTGTGTAGACCTAGGAAATAGTGAGTGCTATGTAGTATATGGCATTCATCTGTGTATGGTTTCAAAAATAGTCGTCAGCATTTTAGAATGGGTGTATCAAAGTTTACATTAGAGCTTCAGTATGTGCATCAGATTGTCACATGCATGATGTCATGAGTGATGTCATGAGTGATGTCATTTGAGATGTCATCAGTGAAGTCATTTGAGATGTCATCAGTGATGTCACTGACCATGTCATGAGTGTTGTAATATGTGACTTCATCAGCAGTGGATTGCAAGCGCGCAAGTTATAGTTAGCGCAACTAAATATAACACACAAATTTCTCTAGTTTTATATGAGTCAAATGTTCAACTAACTATAATGCCCCTGAAACCTATGTTTTTTTTGTTGAATTTCTAAGGTTTTTTAAATGCTCATTCCTAACTATAACGTGCCTAAATCCTGTTTTTTTCAGTGAATATATATATATATGTGTGTCCGTGTGTGTGTGTGTGTGTGCGTGCATTGGGGTGTGTGTATGTGCCTGTGTGTGTGTGTGTGTATATTACATACTGGCGGTTGCCAGTAGGTAGTTATAGTTAGAACCACGTTTCCATAAGAAGAATTTTGGCGTCGTTTGATGAATCTTCATGAAATTTTCAAAACTCATTCTTTGTTTATATCAGCTCCTTTGTTGAAAGTTCGGGGGTGATTCGTCAAGGGGGGGCTGAGAAAAAAGGGGGGTCCCAAAATGTGTTTTCTCCATGTTAATTTCCATAGGAAACTTTGGAGAAGACTACAGGTTGCACAGGTGAATGGAATTACCCCAAATTTGGCAGGGAGAAGGGTCTTGGTCTAGGAAGCACACTTTAGTTTATTTGGTGTAAATTTGTTCAGTAGTTTTGGAGAAATATCGAAATTTACAGATAGCGATATTTGGGAATTCTGCAATCTGATTGACTGAGGCGTTACGAGCACGGGCTTGCTGTTTATTGGCTGCGAGCGGTGCAAGCGGTTGAAACTAGGAAGTGTTGGCCGCCATTTTGTGATTCCATTGAAGTGAGTAAGGGGGGAAAAGGGGGCACAAAAGTAGGAAAGAGGAGGGTAGGAGTGCTGTGAGCTCTGTAGGGTGGTTAGGATATGCTATAGAGTGAGTGTGAAGCAAAGTATTTACTCTTACCGGTGTGAAAGCGGTGTTTTGCCCAGAGTGAAATGGTGGTGAGGTGAGGTGCCGGTAAACTAGCGAATGAAAGCGTGTGCCTAAACTGTGAGCTGAATGCTGTAAATTGATGTGCTGTGGGCACTGTAGGATACTGGCCTGAAGCGAAGTACTTACCCTTACCGGTGTGAAAGTGCTGTTTTGCCTAGAATGAGATGGTGCTGAGGTGAGGTACCGGTAAACTCGGGGATGAAATCATACGCCCAAAGTGTGAGCTGAGTGCTGTAAACTGATTTGCTTTGGGCGCTGTAGCATACTGGCCACAGTAGCATCACTGTGCAGGTGGTGTTAGTATGCGTTTCGACCATAGCGGGAGTGGGAAGCAAACTACTCACTGGCACTGCTCTGAAGACTCGGGGTTGGAACTGTGAGTCTAAGTCATGAGCTGATTGCTGTAAAGTGATGTGCTGTGGGCGCTGTAGGATACTGGCCGTAGTACCATACCTGTGTAAGTAGTGTTAGTATTAGTTTGTACTATCCAGGGAGTGGGAAGCGAACTACTCACACCCCACTGTCCCCCCCCACTGTCCATAGCGCCAAGACACCCACAGGTATACACGCTCTATATATTAAAATGACATAACATAACATAACATAACTGGTCTGAAGACTCAAATGCAGTGTTTTAGCAAGCAGGAATAAAGACATAATGGTGAAGAACATAATGCAGAATATTGGAGTGCCACAGAGGACAAATGGTGAAATCAGGTGTGTGTAAGAAAGTGATTGTGTGTAATAAAGCGCTGGAGTTTGAAAGTTATATAAAAAGTGTCTTTATTTAAGTGCCATAAATGGACCCACTGGTGCAATAGCTAAGGCATCCAGCTGAAGCAAGGTCTAAGCTGTTCTGCTGTATTCAAACGAAAGCTCATGTTTCAGTGAATTCCACATTACATGTTACAGTTCCATGTAACATCAACAATACCTATTAGAGTTGAATGACTCTACAGTCTATAAGGAAAATAAAGGTAGGATATGATTACCACATGTATCCTTTGAAAAAAAAGATTTTGCAAAATGTAATCATCACACTTTTTAGGTACCCTGTTACTGTTTTTTTGTAACACAAAATTATCAACAGTAGAACAGCAAGGAATCTGTTGTATAGAAGATTCTATCTGGTGCGTGTCAGAATTGTTAATAGTTCTACCCATATTAAAACTTTGAGGAGGTACACAAACATTGCGCTTCTGAGAAGCACATTCGGTACCCTTCTGGTCAAACCATACATTATTGTCTTCAGCTCTTTCAAAAAAAAATTATTGTGCAGAGAGCTAAGGCATTTAGCTAATGCAAACTCCAGCCGCTTCTGCTGCATTCAAACCGTAGCTCCTGCATCAGTGATTTCCATATTACATGTTACAGTTCCATGTGACATGAACAACAGCTGTTAGACATGAATGACTAAATTGTATAATGAAAATAAAGGGAGGATACGGTTACCACACTGTGCCAACCAGTTCATAAACAATAATGAAATCCTCCCTGAGCACTATACATTAATCACTTGAAAGTTGAAAAAACATGATATATAAACAATATCTAATACTCCAGAATAGATACAGAAGGATCTACAAATTACTTTTCTTGACGAAATATATCAAAATTCATAAATCATAAGAATACTTGACGAAATATATCAAAATTCATAAATCATAAGAATACAATCAGAACCACACATAAACTGTAGCACAGTCCATCCAATCTGTTCATGTGCCAGTAATCCAACTCAAAGAGTCTTTTGTCTTCTCATCCGTTTATTTTCAGTCAGTTTCCAAAGAAAAAACAATTCTTCCTTGTTTCGTCATGCACTTGTCTGTGCTAAATGACTTCCTTAGGGCTGCAACCCAAAACAACAATAATATGTATATCAATAGAAAGCAATACATACACAATGTCTTCATTGAATCAAGAACAGTATCCATTCTGGACACCGTATGAGCAAAGAGGATGGTAGAATATTTAGGAAATATCACCAAAAGGACGTGTCCAAGGGAAAGATATAGAAAAATACCGCAAGTCACCGAGTAGCCAAAGTCACCAAAGTGCACAACTCCACCAAGAGAAAGAAAATCTCAAAAAAGATCTATAATCACCTTTTCAAATGTAGTCAGTAATCAAATAATTAAGTATAATGAAGATCCTCAATTTGTACCACTATAAAAATATAAAAGATGTCTGAATATTTATCCCAAAAAAAAAGAGAGCAAATCTATAATATTAACAGTCTATACTTCAACAAAGATCATGGAGCATACTACACCTATGACTAATCTGATTAGTTGCAATTAAGAACGAAAAAATGAAAGTGTACCTTATACTATCTGTTCATTCATTCGTTCAAAATAAATAATTCTAAGTCAAAGATAGCTTTATTCGATTTTTGTTTAAAATCATAAAAGCACATTACAACAGATGAAAGCAATAAAAAGCAGTTCATAATTTTACAGCAGATAAAAACAATTCATTAAATTCACGGTAGCTAAAAACAGTCCTCCATGCAATTCAGATTAATTTCATTTTCAGTATTTTTAAGAAAGTATTATAACATAGAGGATCTGCACCTAATGATACTCTTTAAGAACAGGGAGACTGCATGGATAGTCATTTCATCTTGTAACATTTGTATCTTAATAAAAGCGGGCCTGCATTGTCTCAGTCCCCAGACTTTTAACAGAGGTATTAATAATCTTTTCCTACTATGTGAGTAAAATTTACAAAAGAAAATGCAGTGTATAGATGATTGCAAAGAAGAATCATCACAAGGACATAGTATTACATTTTTTGCCCAATCATTAATGATTGGGAAGGTGGCCATTCTAAAAAAGGTCCCTGTTCTCATGCGGGCTAGCAACATTCTACTGTAGCTAGAGTAATTTGATGACAGATATAGCTGCATACCCGGGCCATATAATAGGTATTGATGTTGGATGACGGTCACCTTCTTCCTCTCTATCTGTCCGCGTTGTTCTTCCAAGTGCTCGAGGTAAACATCCTTGAGGGTTTTTTTGGAGATAGAAGATAGAGTGGAGGGGGCACTGTAAAACTCAGGGTGGCCTATGTCTGTTAAAAAATCTTTTATATAGCTAAGCCAAAGGATATGTTTTGCCCCCTGCTGTTTGACACAATCCTGAATGATGGCCCGGTTGAACTCAGTTTCGGGTGTTGTCCATACTTTATACCATAGCAGGACTGGTGAAACCTTGATTAAATCTGTTAGATAGACTAGGGCAAGCTCTTTATGGCATACATAGGTAGAAGTGGATTTAGGGACAACCAGTAGATATCTCAGAAAGGCATTTTCACACGTTTGAATTTCTGAGGAATCTGCAACCCCCCAGATACCTGCCCCGTACATGGCCATCGATACGCACTTAGCCTTATAAATGTCCAACAGGACGCGTATCGGCCTGTCCCCCAGTCTATTTGCAAAATGTTTCAGAGCCCCTATAGTGCGAGTAAAAGCTAGCTTTCTTGCGACTACCGCTGTGGACCAAGAACCTCTTTTGTTAAAAAACTATCCCAAAATAGGAAAAGGTATTTGTAAGTGCTATCCTTGACTGATTTAAAAAGGTGTTGCACAATACATTCTTTGTTGAGGAGCAGCACATGGTCAGGGTTTTCCCTACATTTATTTTTAAGCCTCTTTCATCCATGTATCCTGCAAAGCTATTCAGCGCCTTTTGGAGGCTTACTTGGGTCCTTGCCATTAGGACTGCGTCGTCCGCATATAGTAGTATTGGCACTGCTATACTATCTATTTTAGGGTGATCCAAATCCTTGTCAATTAAAAAGGCTCCCACACTATTTATGTATAGATTGAATCGAAAGAGTGCCAGGATGCAGCCCTGGCGCACACCTTTCATAATTGGGAATTTGTTAGTGCATCCTCTGTTTTTACCAAAGCGGACCTTTGCCCCTGCCCCTCTGTACAGTTCTTTAATGAAGTTAAGTATGTTGGGGTCAATACCTACATCTTTTAGGGTGTCCCACAACACATCATGACTTAGACAATCGAACGCTGAACTAAGGTCAACAAAGGTCATGCATAGGTTTTCCTTCTTTGCCACTGTGTGCTGGGCCATGATTATGGTTAGGTTAAGTCCTTGCTCGACTGTACCTACGCCAGATGTGAAGCCGTACTGGAACTTAGACAGGGCAATAACCTCCTTGGCCCATGTATGTAGTCTGTTCAGTATAATTCTGCCAGCCACTTTCATCAGCGAATCCAAAAGTGAAATTTGCCTGTAGCACTTTGGATCGCTGCGGTCGCCCTTTTTAAAAATTGGGACTACAGTCGCCTCCTGCCAGGTAGATGGAAATCCCTTTTTTTGGTGCTGTTTAAAACATTGGTCAGAAGGGGGGGCCCGGAGAGAGATATCAGCTTTATAAGTATCACTCGCGACTCCATCTGGTCCCGGGGCTTTATTCAGAGAACTCTCAGTAATAGCTAGTTCTACTTCCGCTAGGGAGAAAATTATTTCTAGGGGGAAGAGACCCTGGGTATCAGGCACCTCGGCTGACTGGTAACCGAGGCGTTCCGAGCTAACCAACTCATCTTTTTTGTATAGCTCGGAAAAATGATTTATCCATACCACCTCCTCTATAGCTATCTCAATTGTGTCCGGTTTCCTTTCTATGAAGAAGGGGGCATTTACGGCTCTTCAGAAGGCAGTGTTATCTTTCAGTACACATGCCTTATGTAGGGCTGCCCAGGCTTCCTCTTTTAGATCAAACTTCCTCTTTTTTTATTGCAGCTTTATATTGTGATCTGGCTATCCTTATATCTGTTGTGTTTCTAGGTACCTTTTTAAGAGCTAGCTTAAACCGCGCGTGCGCTTTGCTGCATTCAGAGTCGAACCAGCCCTCTATCATGATTCCTTCACCCAACCTACTCTTACGAGTAAGTTGATTACAGATTTGCCCTGTTATTTTTTGGAAGGCAGAAATGACCTCAGTTGGACTGGGGTCTTCCGCAAGACAGATCATAAAATCTTTTAATTGATCTGATATTAGGGTGTGGAGAAAAGTGGCTGGATTTATCTTACTCCATTTTATGGTATATCCATTCACTCTGGAGAGTGCAATCCTGTGGCGATAGATGTTTTCGGCCACTACGGTACTCTGAGGATTGCCCGACCCAAAGCTGAATGACGATTGTATCGGGAAGTGATCACTCATTGAGATGTCCTCTGTTTTAAAATTCAGGATACAGCGATGGTAGCTAGCTGTGAGTAACGTAAAGTCAATCACTGACCGGAAACCGTGTCCATTAAAGGTAGGTTGAAAAGAGGCCTGAGGGCTACAAAGTTCATTGGCAAAGCCTAGGTCCCAATCACATACCAAGTTGTTAAGTAGATTACCAAACTTGGAATGCTCAAAGTGGGTGCACGGGTCTCCCTTCAGGTTAACCACCCCACAGGTGTCAAGTTCACTTTGAGGGCACATGTGGCAATTTAAGTCGCCCGTCAAAATGACACACATCTCTGTTTGGGCGGAGTCCTGTTGCATGTGTAAGATGTTACTTAAATCCACTATTACTTTGTCTACATCTTCCTTGGGGATGTTATTGTGGAGATTAATCAGGATGACCTGTTGTGTTCCTCCCAACTTCAATAACAGTGCTTGAAAGTGATCCCCTCCTATACTTAATATCTTTACCTCTATATGTAACATATTTGATATAAATGTCGTCAAACCTCCTGAGCTTCTGCCCCTATTGGTCTGTTTAGCTGCAGAAAAAAATGGACGATATCCACTTAGGTGTATTTCCCTCTGTTCCCAGCATTCTTGTAGGCAAATTATGCTAAATTTGTCTACAAATGTTACAAAAGTGGGGTCCTTAACTTTGCTAGATAAACCTGCTACATTCCATGGCAGAAGAGTTAGAATTCCTCCTGTGCCAGCCATTGTAGGGGCATCATTTCTTTGCTGAATAGAATCCAATGGACCTTCTTGAGTCCCTTGTTGGTCACTTGCACCATTTTGTACTTTACAACATAGGTGACCCTGGGATTGGGTGATTTCTGAGCTATTGTTATTAATCTTGCCCTTTGTAGGTGACGCTCCTGTGACAGGGTTGAGTGCGCCCTCATCTGGCCTTTGCTTGGACGGTGGATTGGTGCTGGGGCGATCTATTCCGCTCCTGTGCATATTTGGCGTGGTTACCCTGCTTCTGCTCTCCTCTGATTTCTTGGGTGACCTTGCCAGTCAGTCCACCATCTCGAGGCAGCTGTATCTATTGGCAGTAGGTATTCCCTCCCAGTTTCCCATGTACAGTTGGTTCCTGGTTGGGTAACTACCCCATTCCTGAAAACCTCAATTTCCCCAGTTCCCCCCGTACTCTGGACCTTGGTGGCTCCTAGGTTGGTAAAAATATGATAGCCGTCTAGTATCTATCCCTGCACCGCTCATTTGTGTTCTCCATGAGCAGATGTAGTCGACAGAGCGCTGATCCCCAAAGTTGACCAAGACACAGTCACCTTTTATGGTCTTCCTGTCGTGCCCTATCCATGGTACCCTATGTACCATTATAATCTTGCTGGACAGATGCGGGGGAAGGGGACGGTTAATGTTAAGCCAGTAGGCAACTTAATTTTTTAAGGTCCAGATTGGCTCCTCTGCAAATTCTTCCAATTCAGTAACTCCTGTCACGACGACAACATAAGGGCTCGCTTCTGGGGGGAGATTTACAGGAGGTCTGCCCTTTGTAGCCACCCTTTCCCATTGTTTGTTTTTATTGGGGACAACAGGGGTATTTGATGGAATCTCCTCCCTCCCGGTTTGAGTGGTCTGGCCTGAGTGTTTAGAGGCTGTTTTTTTCTCCATTGGAATTGAGGGATTATTAATTACCTTTGTACGGATGGTGGAGGTTGTTTAGTTTTTAGGGTTGATTGGCCAGATTTTATGGGTTGGCCATTCGCTATCATTTTTACCCCTGGGTTTGGAGGATTCTTAGTAAGGTTATGCAATTCCTTAAGCTGGTTTTCAATGTGCACTAGTCTAGTTTCTAGTGGAGTCAGGAGGGTTTTAAACAAATTCCCCATTTTTTTCTAGGAGTTGGCCATCAAAGTCATCCTCCTGATGATCTATGTTGATAGTGGGCGGGACCTAAACGTCCGATAAGTCCAGGGCAATGTTTACAGCTTCTGTGGGTAGCTGGTCATTTTTATTTTTATCCTGCTCTTGTCCCACCCTCTGATTTTTAGATGAGACACGAGCCTTATTAGGTTTCGCTGTTTTAGGATTTTTTGTCCCTGGAGTAATTGTCTTGGTAGCTTTCTTTTTAGGTTTAGCGCCCTCCCTCCTCTCCCTGGAGGAGCTGAAGCTCCTTGCGACCTGCAAGCTACCCGGAATTAGCTGCGGGGTTTTTTCTAGGTCAGAACTTATCAGTGAGTCTGATAGGGAGCTGATAGTTGACTGATCCCCCCGTCGGCATACAGTGCACATCCACATGGACCTGTAACGGTTCGGTTTCCTTAGCAGGTTCAGGTATGGGTGTGCGGGCTGACGCTAGGTGTCCCATGGATGATCTTTTCGCAAACGCTAGGTCTTGAGAGACCCTGTGTTCCATTAGGCGTATCCCTTGGTCAATGACTGAGTTTGTACGAATGATAAAATCATCCAAGGTACCTGTTAATTTGCCCCCCCCCCTGCTGCGGTTTTACTCCTGCTGCCGCGAGTAGACATGGCTGCTTTACAGGTTCAGTATGCGACCTCAGTTCAGCTATTGTTTACAGTTTAAAGTTTGGAATAAAGGCAAAACACCGCCAAGCAGACAATGAGCTGGTAATATTCAGAGAAAATTACCTAATAGCGAGCGAAAGAGAGGGGGCCCGGTCCGGTCTTACCCGGTCTTGAACGGGCTAGAACGGGCCCATCCTTGGCCCGGGCTTCGCCCAGCGCCCACCCGCGCACGTCCCGCGGTGCGGGGTGAAAGACTGATTTTATTCTTTTCGGGTGGTAGGCGTCGCCGCGTGTGGGCGGGGCGGGAATAGGACCCAGGTGCGGCCGGTCAAGGTGTTGCTTGGCCCCCTGGTCCTCGTAGTTCCGCTACTTGCCCGGTAAAATGTCCGATTCGAAGATCCTGGGTCAGCAAGCAAGGGCAAATGATGTTGGCAGCAATGTCCGTGCGACTTCAGATTGCACGTCCCTTCAGTTGGGGAATTGGCCAAAGATACAGAAACAAAGTCCGCAGCCTCGAGCGGCTCCCGCGTAGCGCGGGCCGCGAGGCGCTGTTAAGGCCGTAGGGGCGTGGCGGGAAAAGGACCCAGGTGCGGCCGGTAAAATGTCCGATTCGAAAATCCTGGGTCAGCAAGCAAGGGCAAATGATGTTGGCAGCAATGTCCGTGTGGCTTCAGATTGCATGTCCCTTTAGTTGGGCCAAAGATACAGAAACAAAGTCTGCAGCCTCGAGAAATTATTCAATACATCAGTACTTAAATTAATGATTAATGAATATTGTAAAAAAGGGGTACTATTAGCAAAGGGGGGCTTCATCATAGTTAACCATAATGCGAACTCCATACCTATCCCAAGCGATACCCCAATATGTAATGTCTACTAAATGACTCAAATGTCACTCACCAATATAAGTCAGATCTTAAGTTCTACAACCCCAAAAATCATTTGTCATTTGAGATATCTTGAATTGTCTTGAAAAAATATATGTTCCTCGCCTGGAAAGACATGTAAAACCTAATCAAATAAAAGTCCCACTCGATAGGTTGTACTGACAAAATTCTATTATAGCGTTTCTCTCCTCTAATTAGGTGGATTGGTTATGTCATAAACACGTGACCTCTAATCTCCGTAGCAGTTAGAACCAAAGTAAATGACCTAAAAATTCGTAGATCAAACATAAATATAGATACAGTTTGTAAACCTAATCACAACGCATTTAATACTTATAACTGTTAGCATACTTCTAACGTCTCACCTTATTATTTACATCCCCCGGTGTTCACGAGTGCATGATCTGTGGAGATTAAACCATGCATTATTTTTTAAAGCAGTTACCACTCATCAAGTAGCTCTCAAACATATCTCTAAATGCATCCTCACCTAATTTGGCATATCCATGCTTCCTAATCGGGTATTCGCGTACTACACAGGCGCCATTGTTATGCTGATATTTAAGGTTAAGTTCTTTGAGCGACATCTTAAAAAGGTAAACCACTATCGATAAAAACCTACTGCACAATCAAAACCTAAATCGATATGATAATATATCTAATGTAAGTCACAACAATACACATATCTAGAGAAAAAACAGAAGTGTATCCTCTAGATTTTCGATCATTTGGTATCATACAGTTCAGTTTCCTGAAGTACCCTTTCAGTTGCTAATAATCAAGGTCTCTAGTCGTTCACTCGATTAAAATTTCAACTTAATTCCGTTAAGTTAAATTGTCCTAAAATAATTAAAAGACCGAACAGATGTATATATTTGATGTCTCTACATAAAGATCTCTAAGAGAAAGCAAAAAACGAAAACACTGAAAAATCATGGTCCCGAATCTGGGCTCGAACTCACTACCCTCTGTATCTAGAACCATAACAAATGCCGCGAGCTAAATAAGCCCAATGACAATTACATCATATTCATATATATATCTCCCTACTCCACTCTGGTCCAGGTTAAAGGATAAAAAATGTGAACAAATAAAGATTTATAAAGTTTAATGCAAGGGCCAGGAGGCTAAAAGTAAGAAAGATGGGAAGTGAAACCTAATCATTATTACTAATTCCAGAATACAATAGACATGTATGGTCTAATAAATTTGTTGCTAAATTATCTAAATTGTACAAATCTGGTATTCCAGCACCCATTGCATAATAATTATTAACATTTCCCATTGTTAACATGCACACAATTATATATTTATATTTTCTTATTATACAATGAACGTACCTATCCATTTCAAATAAGAGGTCATAAATATTCATAATTAAAGTGACAGAATTTGCCAGATTGTAAACCTTAATTGTGTCCAATTCTTTAGACCACACCTATATCTCGACCTATTGACCCAAAAAATATTGTAATTCTGAGTCTGAGTTCAGACCCCGTTCTACTGCCCTCAATCTCATGATCCACATGCATTCTCTGCATCTCAATTGTAAAGTTCTGTTACCACCTCTCTTATCTAATTTAACACAATCAATACCATGATAACTGAATTTGTGAGCATGTGGATCACCTTGGTTCTGTATAATGTGTGCAGCTATGGGGTATCTTGTGTCACTGTTCTTAAGTCCACGGAAGTGCTCCATCATTCTATCTCTTAGTCTACGGATGGTGCTGCCCATATACATTTTTGAACATGAGCACACAATTACATATACGACAAAAAGTCGATCGCAATTAATGAATGAGTTGATCTTATAAGTACCCATGTTATTGTAATTGAATTCGCTAATTCTCCTCACAGCCCATCTGCATGAGCTGCATTTCCCACAACAAAAAATCCCTTTAGTTGGTTACTCAACCAGTTTCTATTTACTGTCTCCTTTGGATAACTAGGACTCACAATATTAGATAGGGTGGTCCCTTTCCTAAAAGTTATACTAGGTTTCTCATTCAAGAGTGGTGAAATGTCTCCATCACTCTTCAATAGATGCCAATATTTAGACAATAAACCATATAGTTTCTGGTTACCATCACCAAAATTAGTGACCATTCTCACTGTCTTCCGTATATCTTTACCAGGAGAAGAACTCGTCTTGGACTTAAGGGTTTCTTCCCTCTGTAATCTGTTAGCCCTTGCCTTAGCTTCATTAACGACCCTCTCAGGATACCCTTGGGCCCTAAATCTCGATGTTATGTCCACTACGTTTTTTTCAAAATCTTGCTGTTCCGAACAAATTCTACGTGCCCCTAACATTTCCCCATACGGGATAGCATTAATTTGGCTCCTAGGGTGACAACTACTTGCATGTAATAATGCATGACAACTTGTCTTTTTGCGATACATCCTACTACAAAGTTTACCTTCTTCCAAAAATAATTCTACATCCAAAAAGACAAGACATTCCACATCATATTCTGTAGTAAATCATATATTCACCTGATTGGTGTTCAAATATCCCAAAAACTCGTTTAGTTCTTCTACTGTACCTCTCCAAATAAGGAACAATCATTGATAAAACGTCCCCAATAGTATAAATGGTCAATCCATTTACTTCCTTGACCCAGATTCACTCCGCCTCAAACCACCCCAGGAAGAGGTTGGCAAAAGATGGAGCAAATGTGGAACCCATCGCAGTACCAAGCTTTTGTTTGTACCATTTGTCATCACATAGGAAAAAATGATTCTGTAATACAATTTTTGTCATTTCTAATATCATGATAGTATGGCTGTAAAATTCAGCTGGTCTCTTATTCAAAAAACTCTCCAAAGCAGTCAATCCTAGATCATGATCTATATTAGTATACAATGATACTACATCTAATGTAGCAAGTATCATGCCTGGTTCCCACACTAAGTCATTCATCAAGTTCAAGATATGTTTCGTGTCTTCAATATGGGACGGTAGATTCTGTACATGAAGTCTTAAATGAATATCAATAAACTGTGACAACTTCTCAGTTGGTCCACCAATCCCTGTACTAATAGGTCTCCCTGGTGGTTCTGTCTGTTTTTATGCACCTTAGGTAAACAATATGAACAGGGAGAATGTGGGAATTCAACACGTAAGTACATGTATTCATCATGATCTAATAAGGATTGGTCATACCATTCTTTCAATTTACAATTGATCATATTCGTAACCTGCTGCAAGGGATTACTTGTCACTCTCTCATAATATTTAGCATCATTAAGTTGAGAAAAAACTTCCTGATTATAGTCAAGTTTATTCATGACAACGATATTGCCACCCTTATCTGCCATTTTTATGACAATATCTGAATTATTAGTCAAAGTCCTCAATGCCTCTCTCTCTTTCTTAGTCAAATTGTCTCTCATTGGAAATCTACTATTATCTTTAATATCTCTGTCAATCAGTCTATCAATCACGTCCACCCTGTTTTGGTCTTTAAACCGCTAGTCTCAAAGTAACTTTGACTAATCTCAAGATCATGTAGTAGTTGGGACATCGTCAATGGATCATCCTCACTTTCTGTTAAGGATAACAATATTTTAGTATCATGGATCTCTTGGATCGAAAGGTTGCTTATGTTAGAACCCGGAGCGCTTAAAGAGGTCCTATATCTTTAATGCCTGTTCGGAGTGTGCTGTGATGTGCTTTCAGCCTACCCGGGACTCCAAGTCCCATGATGTTTTGGGGCATTCTAGGGAGACCATGCTCCTTTCTGCACCAATCAGATGCAGACTGGGAGGTTCATATGCCTCCTCCCTCTTCCTGGCGGTGCTTGGTTTTCTCGTTTGGATTCCTGCCTGTGTCCCGACCCGTGTGTCATTGGTACTTTCCTTCGTTCCCTTGGAATTGTGTTTTTGTTCTTCCTTCTCCCTGTGCGAGAGCTACGCGAGGCCGCGTGGGCTCTTGCGGTGAACTTTGAGGACATTCACTCTCTACGGCATTTGCGTCTGAATCCTGTTGCCGCTGCAAGCGCCGGATTTGAAACTGCTTCCTCCGCCGCCTAAACGGCTCACAGGTGTGGCGCTAGGAAGCGTTACCCTGTCCCGTGAGCCGCTCCCCTGCTCCCCTGCTCCATCGGACCCGAACGCTGTGGATGACTGCAGCTAACTCTCGGCATTTGTTTGAAGTGAAAAGACAAGTGCCTTGCTCCTTTATTTCTGTTCAAGTGTAAGCCGGGTGAGAATAGCCGGTTTACTTAACCCTTGTGGAAACGCTTACGTCAGTGGGCAGACTTTCTCTGGTGTACTTCGTTTTTTGCCTGCACAGCGAGGATTATCGCTTACCTTCAATTCTATTTTTGAACACTTATGTTTGGCAAGTGATTCAAGACTATTTAACAAAACTCTCAATTGGAACTATTTCATTTGTCTGGAGAGACCAAAGTATCTACCCTTCTTTTGGTTCGTATATTATTTTATTATTCCATGGATTCCTTTTGAGTTTGATACAATATTTGGGCAGGTAAGAACATTACAGCACACTCTGTACAGAGATATATCGAAAATCTCCTTCTTGTTACCATCCTGAGTCTGATAAGGTCCCTGTTGTGTGTTCTGTTTTCTTCTCTCCTCTGCAGGGTACTGCGTCCATTCCACGTTGCACTCCTGAGTGCCCTGTCTTCAATTCGGAGACCTATGGGTTTTGGTCTCTCTCTTTTTTGGCGACCACTCAAACCTGTGTGTATATATACTCGCTGGGTGTGTGGTGTCGTTTGAAACAGAGAGGGACACTGTCTACACTTCTGAGGACGCTGGTTTCTGCCTGGAGCTTGTTCATCGCCCGACAGAAAAACCAAGCCCACGTTTATCTCTCCTCCCGAGTGTAGACAGTCATGGACGACGCAGCCATGTTAGGAGAGTCAGATGAGATATCGTTAAGAGATCTAGCAACCACAGTTGTGAATTTGCAAATAGAACTAAAGTTGGTTAGGAACGAAAATCAAAGGTTATTAACTGAAAAAAGAGAACCCTAAGACACAAGCGAACCCATACAAATAGGAGGTATCCGTGGACCCCTAACGCCCGAAGAAAAGGAAAAAAGACGTAAACGTAATCTTTGTTTATACTGTGGAAAGGCAGGCCATTTCGCCCGAGAATGCCCTGTAAAACCCAAAAGTTCACTGCGGGAAGGGTTAACTAAATTCTCTAAAACCATGCCCTCGGGAAACTAGTTGACTTGGGGAGTACTGAGGTCGCTCTTCCAAGTCCCTCACTTTCTCAGACCTCTAAATATGTGGCAAACACTTTTTCACCCATACCTAAACCTTTTACTGTTACGGTGGTGTTAGTGTTGCCTTCGCAAGGTAGACATTCCATGGCTCTCCTCTTGGATTCAGGGGCTACGGGAAACTTTTTGGATATTACTTTAGCTAAATCTCTGGGCATACATTTCATTAAGAAAGAAACACCTGAAAATGTCAGGGCAGTAGATGGGTCTGCTTTATCCTCAGGGATGTTGAAATACCATACCCCTGAGATTATTGTATTGTACGACAATGGCCATAGTGAAAGTATATCATTTGACCTGATTGATACACCCAACTTCGGTGCTATATTGGGAGTACCCTGGCTTCAGACTCATAACCCCCATATTGATTGGGTAGCCAGGACTGTTACCCTACGCTCCGCTCACTGCCTTACTCATTGTTATCGAGACATAAACCACTGGCATACTCCTGTGTATTGTGCTTCCACCACTATTGATGGGGCTACTTTACCCACTGAATATCGACAATTCTCTGATGTTTTTGATGATGTGAAAGCAGTGGCTCTACCGCCACATCGTCCCTACGATTGTAGGATAGATCTGGTACCTGGCGCTGATTTACCTGTTAGTCGCATTTATGCGCTTACTGAGACAGAGACTAAATACCTTCAAGAGTATCTGCAAGACATGTTGGCTAAGGGATTCATCAGTCATTCTACCTCCCCAGTGTCATCCCCCATTTTTTTTATTCCTAAACGGGAAGGGGGACTCAGAGCTTGCCTGGACTACAGGGTGTTGAATAAAGCAACGATAAAAAACAAATATCCTCTTCCCCTCATTTCCACGCTGTTTGATCAGGTTAGGAAAGCCACCATCTTCACCAAACTCGATTTACGAGGAGCCTACCACCTGATCAGAGTAAAAAGAGGGGATGAATGGAAAACTGCTTTTAGGACGAAATTTGGGCTCTATGAGTATAACGTCATGCCCTTTGGGCTGTGTAAGGCTCCCGCAGCATTTCAATTCTTCATAAACGAGATACTGCGGGAATATTTGGACATTTTTGTCATCGTGTATATCGATGATATACTGATTTACTCCTCCAATGAGTCTGAACATGTGTCCCATGTACAAGCCATATTAAGAAAACTACAAGAACATCACCTGTTTGCTAAACTTGATAAATGCATCTTCCACACCCAAAGCGTAGCTTTTTTGGGGTTTATTATCTCCCCCAAGGGAATACATATGGATCCTGCCAAAATATCTGCCATCATAGACTGGGCGAGTCCAACCTCTGTAAAAGAGATTCAATCCTTTTTAGGATTTGCCAACTTCTATAGGAGGTTTGTTGGCCATTTTTCTGACCTGGTAGCGCCCATTACACGCCTGCTTAAAAAGGGGGTTGAGTTCAAGTGGGATGCGGAAGCCGAAAAAGCCTTTCAGGCCCTTAAAGCCAGTTTTACCTCTGCTCCTATTATGAAACATGCTGACGAAACGCAACCCTACTTCTTAGAAGTGGATGCCTCACAATACGCGGTGGGTGGTGTGTTATCTCAACGTGACAGCATAAAAGGCACCCTCCATCCTGTTGCGTACTTCTCAAAAACCCTGACCCAATCAGAGCAAAATTATACTATTGGAGAAAGGGAACTCCTCGCTATCAAACGGGCCTTTCAAGAATGGCGTCACTACCTTTTAGGATCCCCCCATGTGATCACTGTTTATTCTGATCATCAGAATCTGCAATACTTTCTCACAGCCAAAGCACTTACACCAAGACAGCTACGATGGGTTTAATTTTTTGGGGGATATGATTTTTTGATTCACTTCAGACCAGGGATGAGACAGGGTAAGGCTGATGCTCTATCCAGACTAGGAAAAGAGAACAAGTGGGTATTTGATATTTGATATTTGAGGGTGTATTTCTAAAGCGCGGCATTCGCTCCGGAGGGAGCATCATGGCGCTGAAAGTCCTGAATGCCCGGTCGAATAGTGGCGTGAGGGAGGCTAGATGGCGGCTTTGGTCCAGTCGTCGGGAAGGTTAAAAATCCACGTTTTGAGAAGTTTTCTGAAAGGCTTCTCTAGGGTCTGTTGTCTCAGGTGTTTGGGCATGCTGTTCCAGGCTTTGATGGCCAGGGAGCTTAAAGTTTTCCCACCTCTTGACTTCAAGTTGTACCTGGCGGAGGACATGAGATTTTCTTGGGAGGAGCAAAGGGAACGACTCGGGTTGTACTGTGGGAAGCGTTTGGTTAAATATTTTGGGCCCGTTTTGTTAAAAGCCCGAAAGGCAACGGTGAGTATCTTGAAAAGTATTCTCTTGTGCAGGGGTAGCCAGTGTAGGGTATTCAGGGCTGCGGTTTTGCGGGGTAATTTTAGGACCAGGCGGGCAGCCGTGTGAAGGACGCTTTGGAGTTTGGAGAGAGTGGACTTCTTGGTCCCAGCAAGGAGGCCGTTACAGTAGTCAGGACAGGAGACACCATTACCTCTTATTCCTGAGAGTAGAATAGTGGCCGTAGGAGAAAGAACCCTTGATTCACATACCTTCATGGAACAATTAGAACAAGCTTATGCCCCTCTAGATCCACTCACTTGGTTACAAGACTCGAATAACACCATTGTGGACAACCTGTGGTATCATGACAATAAACTCTTTTTACCTACTACAGAATTACAAAACCTTATTTTACAATGGTGCCACAATTTGCCCTTAGCAGGTCATCCGGGGGAAAACAAGACCAAAAGTCTCTGTCAACAATGGTTTCGGTGGCCGCAACTATCGCATGATGTTAAGCAATACGTCAAGGCCTGTCCCACCTGTGCCCGCCAGAAGGCCTCACATACTGTTCCTGCAGGGTTACTACAACCCCTTTCCGTGCCCAACAGTCCCTGGACTTCCCTCAGTATGGACTTCATAACAGATCTGCCTAACATTCATGGGTATACTACAATTCTGGTGGTAGTAGATCTGATGTCCAAAATGGCCCATTTTGTACCCCTAAAAAAGATCCCCACAGCTTTGGAATTAGCAGAAGTATTTATTCTAGAAATTGTCCGTTTACATGGATTACCTTCTGTTATATTGTCAGACCGGGGTCCCCAATGTATTTCCAGATTCTGGCAAGGGTTATGCAAATCCCTCTACATTGATCATAGACTATCTTCTGCCTATCACCCCCAGACAGATGGTCAAACCGAAAGGACAAACCAAACCTTAGAGCAGTATCTTAGGTGTCTAATAACTACTACATGTCAGGATTGGGTACAAGCACTACCTCTAGCAGAATTTGCATACAATAATTCTACCCACACAGCCTCTAATATCTCTCCATTCTTTTTCACCACTGGTTATCCCCCCAAATTTCTCCCTCTTGAGGTACTCCCCTCTGACACACTAAACCCTGCGGTGCTTGATCATCACCAAACCTTGTTACAGATATGGGAGCAAGCCAAAACAGAACTAACTCAGGCTAAAGAGCAAATGAAGGCCCAAGCTGACAAACAGTGTGACCAGTGTCTAAAAGCCACATTGTCTTCTTTGTGTTTCCCTACATGGCATGGTAACCTCGGACCTCCGCCCCAAAGACCTGAAGCTGAGGACACCAAGGAAGGACCCTGGACCCTCATTATGTTTACTGATAAGCCGAACATTGTGCTGTAACTCAATAAAAGGAGTTAAAAACGTCCCTCTTCAGTGTTGGCTCCTTCCATTCTTGTGACCCAAAGGTGACAGAGGTATTCGAGGGACTTCTGTTACAGACTGAGGGTCGGGGTGGAATAAATGTGCCTGGGATTAGACAGACAATCCGCCACATGGGATTGATACATATTCCGCAGGTTGTCACAGCTCACAATAAAAGGGCTATGTGAGAAGGCAACCGAAATAGGATCCTCAGAATGCCCAGCACTTATGTTATTTGGAGTCTAGGGACCTTTCGGATCAATTTGTGGTTCGGGGTCTTAACATACTTGTTTGCGGGTCAATCCACCCCCTCTAAGCTAGATAGGGCCGCATATCGATTAAAGGTGGGGATAGTGAAAGTTGGGGCAGGGTTACTCATCGGGTTCATTGAAGGATGATTATCAACAAGAGGTCTTGGGTAAAAATAGCTTAAAGATTTGGTAGAAATGCCTCCCTCATAGCTATCACTATACCAATCTCTAATAAAATTAGTAGCTCTGTAGTCTTTAAAATGAATGATTATGCTGTCCCCTTGAATGTCCTTGGGTCTTTGTCCTAGCCAGGGTAACCTCCTAACATGAAGGATTTTACCGTCAATGCTTGCAGGAAGAGGCCTATTAATACTAAGCCAATGCGTGACCTTGTTTTTCAAGGTCTGGTATTTTTCAAATTGGCCAGGCTTCAGTGTGGGAATCCCGGTTAACACTATTACGTAGGGGTCTGCTTCGGGCGGGAGATTTACTTGCAACAGCTTCCCTTTTGCGTTTTTAATCATTGTGGGCCTCTCCCTGTAATTGTTGTCCACAGCCTTTCTTTGAAAATTATTTTGTTCCAATTTTCTTGAATCTCTGGAATTATGAATAGGTGATGCTGGATTAAGGGAGTGACTAGTGGGGGGATTAGCTTGGGGTATTGTCGTGGGCACAGACTTTGCTTTGGGTGGACTCTTACCTAGTTTAGATATTTCACAATTGATTCAGAAAAGGGGGTGGTGATGAACAGAGTGTCTGAATTAAGCAGACCACTCTTACCCAGTCCAAAGATCAGGGCTTGATCCATCACCATTTTTTAGCTCACTGCACCATCCCAGCTCAGAACTTGGCTATATGCAAATTAGTCTGACCCTGGCCCAGTGCATCATGGGAACAGGGCAGACCAAACTACCAAGCCAATTCTTATACTGGGATATTTCACAAGGCGGAGAGAATTTTCAAAGAAAGCGTGCTAGCAGTCAATTCGCTGAGTAACTTCATATTTGAAGTACACGCGATTTGGACTTCCCCGAGTTGGACTGCTATTTGTTTGACACGCTCAAGAAAGGGCAGCAGTAAAGATCTCATTAAATGCTCTATTTTACCCAAGACAATGTCTAACGGAACTGTGTGATGGGGATTAGAAACAGTTGGGTTTTGAGGGTCATGTGTAGAGGGTAAGGGAGATGTGGAAGTTTTAGAATTTTTGGGTTTAGAGCCTTTGTATTTGGTTTGACCACGCTTTCTTTTAGATGGAACTGAAGGCGCGACCTTTACTGTACTGGAACTGGAAGGTTTTGCTGGGAGTTGCTCTTCAAAAGAGCTGTCCGTGTGGGAATCGGTTATAAGGTGAGTTGAAGTATTGTTTAGCACCAAACTGGGCGTACTTTCGGGAAGATCTTGTAGGAGACGCGGGATACCTGGATCAGGTGATAGAACGTGACCTGGGTTGAGTTCAGGAGTAGGGAGTAAATTCTGAGTAAGCCCAAAGGGAAGAGGGTTATTTAGCCACTCAGAAGAAATACGCCTTTCAGCCTGCGCTATTTCTCGCTCCACAACTGAAACTGCCCTAGTGATGTAATTGTCAAGGGCCCCTTTAAAGGAGGTGGTAGTGCCCCCCCCCCCCCTGATGTTTTACCGGCCGTGTTAGATTTCATAGGCATTATGGAAGAAGTTCATACAGTTCTTACGGTTCTTCAATGAATCAACAGTGTGCACGATAATAATAAGTACAACAACAGGTCGTACTTTAAAGTCCATAAAGGGAAGACAGAAGATGTAAGGAGGGTGGCCCAGCCCAACCTCCTCAGGCCTCTGAGGGCCTCAGGGGGCTGCAGGGACTTTATAGCGCCTCCGGGCGCAGTGGTGACTGCATCTATCAGCGCCGCAAAGGATCTTGGGAGAGCAAGTCCTCCACTCGGCGGCCGCAGCAGCGTGAAAAGCGGCAGCGGGAGGACTCGCAGGGAAAGCGGCAGGTGGCAAGGTCCAACAAGTCCAGCAACAGGAGAACAACCAACAAGGTGAACAAACGCTCCTAAATGTCAGGTCAGCCGCCCCTAAATGTCAGGCAATAGCCTGCCATTCCTGATGAGCGAATGAACAGATAGTCTCCCGAGTTATTTTTCCCAAAAATTCATCAACCGTGGGAGTACCTTTTGTTTCATAATGAAGGAGTACCAATTTCCTACTCCCTTTAATTTTACTTTATATAGAGCATCAACCAGGGCAGTTGGAACCCCGCTTGGCAGGAGATTATATTGATTAATGAAGTTAATAATCTGCATATATTTAAAGAACCCTGGCTTAATTCGATTCCCTGCTCTACCTAGTACTCCTTCCCAGGAAATCACTGTATTTACAATTTAAAAAATGGCCCAGATTTTCAAAGCCAATGTCCTTCCATCTCCTAAGGAATAGTTACGAACCGCCTTATAACAGGACTTTTTGGGTAGTTTAGATGTCTTTAGAAAAACTGGAATTTGTGTGCCGGACTCATCGATCATTCTTTCAAAAAAAATATGTGTCCATCTGGTCGTTGGATTCCAATAGACATGCTGTAAGATCTAGTAACGCTGCCTAATAGTAGGTACGGATATTTGGAAAGGCTAGACCCCCTTGATTTGTCTCTAGTTGTAGTATGGGCAGTTTAACCCTTGACACCTTTTTATTCCAAACAAATTTCCTATTCATTGAGTTAATTTCCTTGAAAGATTTAGCATTGATTTTTAAGGGTATATTAACAAACAAAAATATTGAAAGTGGAAGAATTGACATTTTTAAAAGTGCTACACGACCGATCAAAGTCAGTGGTAGAAGGGATCGTTTGTCCAATAGGGTTTAAATTTTATTTCACACAGCTAGGTAGTTCAAGTTAAATAATTGATCTATGGGGCTCGCGACGAAAATACCCAAATATCTAATAGGCTCTACTTTTAGGGCTTGGGTTCTTAAGATTGTGGGTAAAAAATTGAAGTCCGTATTATGCACTAAAATTTTGTTTTGGTTTATTTTATAGCCTCCTATTTGTTCGAATTTACTAAATTCTAAAAGAGCTTCTTCTACAATCTGTTTATCCGGGCCGAGATACATAATTATATCATCCGCAAATAATTTTAACTTAGACATCCCTTCGCATGGAGCTTTAATTAGGGGATTTCCGCTGATTCTCACAGCTAGGGGTTCAATGAAAAAAGTAGGGGTGACATCGGACACCCTTGTCTAGTGCCTCGGTTTATGTCCACGGTCCTTATTGAGTCTCCATCACCCGGGCTTGAGCACCTTGGTAAATATTTTTCAGCATTTTTAAGACCTGCACCAGGATGCTGAAATTACCAAAAAACAATGCATCCAAGTTTACCAGGTCGAATGCCTTTTCGGCATCGACCATGGTAATAAAAGTAGGTATTGTATTATTTGTCACATAGTCAAGTGCTTGAATTGAAAACCTGGTATTAGAAGACATGGATCTTCCCGATACAAACCGGGTTTGATCACAGTGAATTAACTCCTGGGCGATGGTAGTAAAACGTTGTGCCCAAATTTTCATTAATATTTCAAAATCAGAATTAAGAAGCCTGATAGGCCTATACGAAATAATGTCTTTGCCATTTTTCCCCTTTTTGACAAAGCTAACCAAAATGGATTCCTTAAAACTAGGGGAAACATAGCCTCTCTGAGTGATATTATTAAAAAGGTTTAGCAGAAATGGGGTCAGCCCTCTCCAAAAGGTTTTATAAAATTTAATTGGAAGACCATCGGCTCTGCAGGCTTTTGCTCCTGAAGTAGATTTTATTACATTCATTATTTCTTCTTCAGATATATCTAGCAAGAGCTGTTCCACCATAGGCCCTGAAAGAATGGGGAGCTAGACCCCATCAAAATAGTTGTCAATTAGAGTTGCTCTAACTTCATATCTAGTGGTGTACAACTGAGAATAAAGGTCAAGAAAAACTTGAGCTATCTCCTCTTTACCCGTTAAAGACAATCTAGTTTTGGGATCAATAATTTCCTTGATGGTGGATGCCTCCTGTTTAGTTTTGATACTACCGGCGAGCATCTTGCCAACCATCTGACGCTTCTCATATACTCACTGTAGATATGTTCTGGAGCTGGCAATCTCTTCCAAAGTAAAAAAACTCACTTAACTCGTATTTGGCCCTATCTAGCTTTGCTTTGGCGTCCCCTGTCCCTGCGGACTGTACATATCTAAATTAAGTTGCTTCTACCACTGCCTGCTGAAGTTTCAAAATTTTCTCTTTCCTCAATTGACTTGAGATGCTGATAGTGCAATCATTCGACCGTGAAGGGCAGCCTTAAACCCCCCCAAACTGAGAAAATGTCTGCCGTGTTCTCATTGATCTTGAAAAATTCCACAATCAAATATTTTGTGCCAACCACCCATTGGTGGTCCTGCAGAAGAAGTCGATCCATCTGCCACCTGGATCTTGGCCTCCTGCTTACCCCTATTTCTATATTAAGTTTAAGAGAATGGTCAGATAATTGATTAATGTCTATGGCAGAGGTAGTACAACCCAGGGTTTGTGATATTAAAAATAAATCAATTCATTTATACAGCTGGGGCGGTCTACATCTCTGGGGAGTCAAGGCAACTCCTTGAGGAGATGCGCCTACCTACCCCCTCCGATGAGGACAGGGAAGTGCTTGACGCCGACGTCACGGCAGATGAGCTCACAATGGCACTCTTTGCAGTTAATTCTGGCGAAGCTATGGGCCCCCAACGGAGTCCCCATTGAATTCCTGAAAGGCATGTCTCCCAGCATCGTCCCCATCTTAAAAATATGTTTGAGGACAGCTTGGAAACAGGTATCCTGCCACTTGATCAACGGCTAGCCTCCATAGCGGTTATTCTTAAACCAAATAAACCACCCACGACTGCAGTTCCTATAGACCGATCTCCTTGATTAGCGCGGAGGCCAAGATCCTAGCTAAGCTTCTGGCCAACCGACTCCTTGTTGTGCTTCCCTCTCTCATTCATGATAATCAATCGGGCTTCCTTCCGGGTCGGAATACAGCCCTAAATTTGAGAAGAGTCAATAATGTCCTAAGTCGGCAACCTATTCTACAACAAGACGCCGCCATCTTATCCCTTGACGCCACAATGGCTTTTGACTCGATTTAATGGTCCTACCTTTTTGAAGTCCTACTAAGGTTTGGCTTTGGTCCCAAATTCATCCAATGCGTACGGCTCCTATACACTGACCTCCGGGGCCAAGTGCGGGTAAACAACCACACATCTCGCCGGTTTAGACTCCACAGAGGGACCCGACAGGGCTATCCCCTTTCGATGCTACTCTTTGCTCTCACCCTAGAACCTCTGGCCCACTGGATCCGCACAGATGTCTCCCTCAGAGGCCTCCAATGGAATGCCGAGACAACCGACAAAATCTCCCTCTATGCCGACGATATCCTGGTACACGTCACCTCCACGCGCTCCTCGATCAATAGCCTATTCCACGTCCTAACCAACTTCGGAAAGTATTCGGGCTTTTTCAATCAACTGGTCTAAATCAACACTGTATATGCTACACCGCCCCCCACCCCGACTACCCCAAGGATTTACTATCACGGTAGCTCAGGATGGCTTTAAATACCTTGGTATCTTTGTATCTCCAGATTCCACATTGTTCCATGAGCGGAACTTGCTGGGCCCCCTGCGTCGACTCCATACCGATGTAGCCCACTGGCGCGCCCTACTACTCTCCCTTCCAGGCAGGGCGGCTTTATTTAAAATGTTGGCACTCCCGCGCTTTTTATATGCCCTACAAAACTGTCCTTTCCCGATCCCTGACTCCTACTTTACCGCTGTGGAGGGTGACATACGTCTCCTGCTTTGGGGTGGCAGGGAGACCCGCATCACCCTCCAAATGCTCACCCAGAGTTGGTACGACGGGGGTATCGCCTTGCCTAACCTACGTCTTTATTATTGGTCTTCGCAGCTGGTGGCCACCAACCACTGGATCCATGGATCACCCCTGAATCCAGCCTTCCACCTCGATAGATGACAGACGGGGCGGGAGGGTTACCTAGGAGCCCTCTACAGCAAACCAGTCAGACACAGATATGTGGGACCAATGGCCCAAACGGTCGCCATTTGGCATAGGCCCACCGGCCAACCGGTGTCTGGGATGGTCAGACATAATTACCAAAACTGTGGTCATCGCAGTGGCTGGGATCCCTTTGCTTCCAATTGGGGTTTGACCGATGGGACGCGATTGGCATTTCCACGGTGGGAGACCTATTACACAAAGGCAAGATACTGACTTTTGACGAACTGAGAACCAAGTACTCCCTTGCACGAACTGAACTGTTCCGCTACCTCCAAATTAGACATGCTATCCTCTCTGCTGTCCCCGATCTCTACTTCATTCCTGAGACAGCCCCCTTAGAGGACAGACTACTTTCGGAACCTCTCCCCTCGAAGGCCATCTCCTACACCTACCGTAAGCTATGTAATAACCTCCCTGATACTTTTCAGTCTCTGTGAGAGAAATGGCAGGCAGACCTAGGTCCCCTGGACGAAGAAGACTGGCGGGCGGCCCTAATGTCCCCTAGAGAATCTGCGATCAATCATAGGTTTCGATTGATTCAATTGAAGATACTACATAGGGCCTACATGTCTGCTACTTTATTGGCTCGAATCGGTAGGCGTCCTGATGACCTGTGTTTAAGAGGCTGCGGCCTGTCTGGCACCTTCTACCACGTTTTATGGGACTTTCCAGCAATACAACAATTCTGGAAGTGGATTGTCCGAAAGATGGGAGATTCCCTGGGGAATTCAATCCTGTTGTCTCCGAGGGAATGTGTCCTTAATATTTGGGGGGCCTCAGACTTGAACGAGCTTGAATTACAATGGGCGGCGCTTGGCTTCCTGCTTGCTAAACGCTCAATAGCTATGAAATGGGGCTCTGTTGATAGGCCACTGGTGGTGGGTTGGACCGCAGAGATGGACCGCTGTATGCTCGCCGAAAAAACAGTATACAAACACAGAGGTTGCCCCGCAAAGTGGAATAAGAAATGGGGACACTGGAATAGATACCGGGGCGAATTATGTGACTCTCCGACGGTGGAACTAGACATGAACAGAGCTGGACCCTGATCTCGAAATTTGCACTGATGTACCAATGTATCCATTTTGTACCTTGATTCTATTGCTGCATACTGCATGTGATTGTTTAATGACTCTGCTTTCTTCTCAATAAAATGTTATGTTAAAATAAATAAATAAATAAATCAATTCGAGAAGCCTCATGGAATTGATTCGAATAGCATGAAAATTCCAATTTTCTATGGATTGGCAACGTGCCAGGGATCCATCAAAATATGCTCCTGTCTTAAAACCTCGATCACCTTTTTAGTTTTGGGTTTAAGCTCTTTTTTATTTTTGTTCAAGGTATATAAATCCTGAATGAAGTTAAAATCACCTCCCATAATTATTTTGCCGGGGAACCTCCTTAGTAACTCACTAATCCTGGGCCTTGGTGTCATCCAAAATTGGGCCATAGTAGTTGATGCAATGCAGTATTCTGCCATTTAATTTAGCCTCAACCCATATCCATCTCCCCTGGGGATCTCTCTTCAATTGGCCAAACTCCCATGGGAGACCCCTGCAGAAATATATTGCAACTCCTCTCTTAGCCAGTCCTGCAGAAGCAAAAAAGGCATGCGAGTACCATCTTAATAGGAAGATTCTAGGAGAATTCATTTTAAATGTGTCTCCTGTAGAAATAGTACTTGGGGTGAAAAGGAAGCTAACCATCTAATTAGAGCTCCATATTTTTGTTTATTCAAGATCCCGTTCACGTTAAGCGAAAGAATACTGCACTTACTTGAAATTTATGATCCTATATCTATAACCTTTCTAATTACATAAATACTTTGCATCCTATATCTATAAACCTTACCAATTACATCAATACTTTGCATACTCCTGACCCTTTTTTCAATCAGAACCCTGCTACTGCTCATTTTACTAAAGCTTTCACCCCCCTCCAACCCTCCCCCAACTCATACAACTACTTTCACCCCTCCCCCTCGAAGCCTCCTCTCCCCTAAAATGTGGTCTCTGGTCCTGCAGGCCACATTTCCCCCCTTTTCTTGATGGGGGGCCTTGACCCTGCACCCTCGGTGACCGGCCCCACCCAAGCAATCAGAGCAATTTTCCCATAGTGCACAAACATATTGCAAGAAAGTTCATCTTGTCACAGATATTTCTTTCACAAATTCCTGAGCTTCTTCTACCCGTGTTAACAAGTGAAACTTCCCTTTAACCAACACCTTAAGTTTCGATTGCTGCTCAATGGATGCCTGGCCCCCCTGAGCTTTAAATAACAAAAGCAATTTTACAAATTCTTTCCCCCTTCGTGCTGCCCCCACTGACATGTCAGAAAAGATACAACATTTCGTATTTTCATCAATAACAAATTGTCTCATTTGAATAGCTTTCATAAGGACTTTTTCTTTCATCCTATAATCCGAGAAATTAACTAATATTGTCTGCAGATACTTTGAGGTGGGATGGGGTGGGCTGGAACCCAGTGAGCTCTTGTTAGCGTAAGGTCCCCCGCCTTGCCAGGGAGCACTTTTTGTTTAATAAAGGGTTCGACCCACCGGAGGGTATTAGTTCCTTAGCTCCCCTCTGGGACTCCTACTATCTTAAGATTTGAACGGGCAAGTAATTCTCTAAGTCCTCTATTTTTGACTCAAAAGCGATTTTATCTGCAGTCACCTCATTTACTTTCCGGATTGTCGAGCTCTTCTGCTCCTCCAGGTGGACAATCCTAGATTCTGCTTTTAAATGTATAGTCGCAGTCTCTAATTCCTGGGATTTTTTTATTTCTCTAATTTCCTCTAGTATTAGATTCAGGAGATCTTTCACTTCCATCTGTTGCATGCAGGTACTGGAGGAGAGACCCTCTGACTTCTCAGGGAGGGTTTAATTTCTGTGTCTTACTGGTTCTCCGCCACTTTCTAATACAACTCCTAGTGTGTCCTGCATCTGCACAGACTCCAGCGCCTGCAGTGTTGCGGTATATCCCGAATTTAAATCTAATTCAGAGAAGGGCTGATGAGCAGGTATGAGGTCTGTTGACCCTTGATTAAAAGGTGAAAGAGCGGAATAACCTTCCACTTGATCTGCTAGAGCTGGAGATGTTGCTGAAGAAAGTGGCGAAGATTTCACAGAGGTAGTCGTACCCATTTGCGTTGCCTCATGGGGTGGGGTGATGTGTAGTCCTTCAAGGAGACTGAGTGTTACGTCACTCTGGAGGGCTACTGGAGAGACCAAGCAGGTTAGCGCTGGGCTCTAAGTGACAGGAAGCTGGCTGCTTTTTTTTGGCAAACAAGGGAAAAGTTGCACTCCCTATTACTACCTTGGTCAACCCTTTAGGGACCTCCACCCAGGCTTTAGATACTGACTCCTGTGTAAGCGGTAACAATGGGATTAGAATTTGCGAGGGAGATATCACTGGTGGCAGTCCCATATGATCTTCAGTAGAGCTCTCTGAACTGGAGCTCACTTCGGATTGGTTTGCAGACACCAGGGTTTTTGCTACGGAAGAGTTTCCATTGGCTTGAACTAGACGCTTCCTGGCTTTCATTCCGGTGGCAGCCTCTATCCTGGCCACCGTACTAGCCTGCTTTTGATGTCTTCCCATTTTAGTAGCAATTTATATGAGCCTCCCACCTCAGTTTCTCCACCAGCGCCTTCTATAGAAAACTGCAGAAGACCTGCTTCTGTAAAGAGTTTCACCAACTGAGCTACAGGCTCCCTCTGTTTGTTTCCTCAATGCAGTCTCACAACTCCTTGTCCCCCTGGCTCCCTCTCAGCTCCGCTCCCCAGTCCCAGCCAGCTCAAAGGCACTCTTCCCCAGGGCGGCCACTTCCTGATATTCACACTGCTCACACAGCTCTCATACCGCTGCAGATACTAACAGCTCAGCATTCTGGATTGCCCCCTCCTCATTCAGATATTGCTCGCTCTCCGTTCGTATTTAAAGGGCCTTCTTGCGCGGCAGCCAGCTTCCTCAGTGCCCGGTACCTTTATCAATGCTGGGCAGCCTCGCGCTTCTCTCCTCCGTGTTTTCCGTGTTTTTGAACACCCCAAAATCCCCGCATTTAACTATGCACATGTTCTCTGCGTCGCAGGGGCTCTAGGAGAATCACGGTGTTTGTGTTGGAATTCCACGTACTGCTGCCATTCCTCACAGCACGCCAGCACTGTGTTTGCTCTGGTGGGCGGGGCCTAGGTCACTACGGCTACGGAGGTGCCAGAGTCTCCATATCGAACTAAACCATCCCTAACTAATCTTTCACTGATAAAAAGTTCTTTCCTCTGGTCAATGGACCATTAGTTGGAACTAGTTGATGGTGAAATGACATAGGATTTCAATATACTTAAACATTTGGGAATAATCAGAGTCGGGATGTCTTTTAAAATTTTATTTTAGAATAAATTCATGTAAACCACTTACACAGTACAAAACAAACTCCGTCTCTCACAGTAAGGAAGTTGTAAATAATCAATCAAATTCTCATTCAAATTTACTTTGCAATGACACTGCATGAGAGGAAGAAGGATAGAGAGAAAAGTACATAAGCGCATATGCAGATATAGTTACCAAAGTATCTTGTGGAAACCAACTCCCAGACCTAGGAATTGGAAAGAGTCCCCCAGGGAAGGTCTGGGGAACAAAGACTTCAGGACAGGATTCGGGACAGGAAAGATGACCTCTCATCCCCTATGCTTGCGTAGCACCCATCTCTGACATTCGTTTCCTACTCAAGATTCATCTGTGATCTTCTTCTAATTAATCCTCTCAAGATAGTTGGTTCAGAAATTCAGCATCCCGGTCTCCCGACTTCTCTGGACTCTCGTCTCTTCGAACAGCATCCCAGCCTCAGACTAACTAACTAATGCTACCTCAATTATACCTTTCTGTATGCAGTACCACTGATTAATATTTCAAATTTATGAAACTCCTAACTCTGATTGGACAGGCAAGGGGGGGTGATCATCACACCATGCTTATTTTCAAATATTTTCTTGTAATCCTTTGTTTGAAATCCCACCCCTTAAGGTTTATACATCAGTCTTTGTTCTCACCCATATTTACAATGTAATTGTCACATATTAGCAGAAAAATATTGTTGTTCTCATGCATTTCAATGGACTGTCGTTCCAGTTCCTATGAAAGTTGAGACTTGCAGCCTTGAACGGAGTTCAAGCTAACATAGCATTTTTTAATTTGTGTTCACTGTGCATGTTCGGCAAAATAAGACGGAACAGACTGTAGTTCAACACATAAGGTCCATAACAAGCACTATAGAAAGGGTCAAAAAGACGAATGTTAAAATAAAAAAAAAATGATTTCACTGTACACCACCTATCTCTATTCTAATCCCATTTACTTATTTTTATTCTTCCAGCATTAGCATTAGTACATTAGCTGAGTTTAGTTTTCCAGCAAGCAGGTGACAAGCATGTGAGTTTCAAACTGCCATTTTATTAGCTTCTGCACAAGTGCAGAAAGTTTCCCTCCACCATAGTTACGTCAGACTACGTAGATGCAGTTGACGCATGCGCACTAAAGAATTTCGGTTAGCGGCCATTTTTAGCATCATTCTCGAGTTACTGGTTAGTAAGATACATATGCAAGCTTCAATCTTATACTCAAGTGTCATGTAAAGGCATGTTATTTCCACAATACAAGTTTTAATATGGGGTCAACGGTTACTGGAGAGGATTGCATTCAAGCAAGTCTCTTTTCAACTAGTCCTTGCTTCATCAGGGCCTACGACTGGACAGCGCACCTGGTGGCTGTAAACGACTAGTTGTTTGCCCTTCAAAGACCATTCCACTTGCAGATTGGAACACAATCAATTTACTAGCTTTTTCTATCTTCACTTTTTATATGGGGGCAAGGGACTCTGTCAACTTCTGCCAGCCACACAGGTGGCAATAGAAGCCTGACGGAGAGCAACAGGCTGTTTGGGCCGGGCAAACAAGTTGACACGTTAAACCCTGCTCTGGGAGGGGAGTTGTTGAGAGATCGGGAAATAAGGAGCCTAGGACCTGCTGGGGATCTCATGTGAGGGGGATCTCCTTGACGGAGGTGAGTTGGCACGCCTGGTGAGAACAGGGCATAGACATGTTGGATTTGCCAAAGTTTGCCCCTTTGGGGGGGGGCACTGCAGGAAGAATTGTCTTCCAAGGCAATTTAACCTTACATAGAATACCCTTACCAATATTATGTCAGACAGACTGTCCAGATTGAGGGAGCGGTGGTGCCTAGTGGTGAAGGAACTAGAGGACGTGGACTGGGAGGCAACCTCGATGCACCCAAGGATGGTGCCCATAAAATCAAGTCTGCCCTAGATCCAACTGAAAGTCCTACACCTGGTCTACTATGACAGGGTCCAGGTACATCGGATAGGAAGGGTCCCCTCACCGGCCTGTCACCTTACATAAGCTCTGGAGCTTGTCAACTATACAACAGTATTGGACATGGATGGCTGGAGAGTTGGACAGGGTGGGGGATGCAAATATTTCTTGTGACCTCAAGTACATCCTGTTGGGAGTGCGGGGAGAGGTCGATGTCGCCGGGCACAGCTTCTTTTCTGTAATTTGCTGTTCTTCATAGCCAAATGGGATGTGGTACAACACTGAGGGGTGCCGGAAGCCCCAAAATTGCTGGATCGTAGGAGCAAAATGGGCATATATAGACAACCGAAAGGGCATCATTCACACGCAGAGTATGCCTGTGTACTTTCCACAAAGGATGGGGAAGGTGGTTGAAATACTATGAGATCCAGCTTTCATTGGGAGCAGCGACTCCCTAGGCATAATTGGAGGGAGGACTTGTATGTGGGGAGCGTAGCTGTGTTCCTTGTTGGGATTTCTTCTGTATTTGAAACTGCTCTGCGAATGCCCCCTTGTGCTTGGTTTGGGCGGGTGTGGGTTTGTTCATGTCTTCCTCATGGTTTCTGTATTTTATTGTTCACTGCATGGTTGGTGCTCAATTGCACTGTTTGCTCTGTTATTTATGAAACGCTGAATAGCCCCAAAAAAACAATAAAAGAATTCTTTTTTATAAAGCTGTGATTCATAAAAGCTTGCATAGACTGTATCACCATCAATCATGATTTACATTCCCCTGATACTTTCCTGAAGGTTACTTACTTCCTTACAGTTGAATCTTCCTGATTTCAAGGCACTAGGTCACTTAAAAAAAGAGGGTCTACCCTTCTTCTTAAAGGATATGCTTGTTTGTAATAAAGCACAAACATGACTGGGTCAAGAGCTAGCCACCTTACTCGTTAGATGCCTCAGGTCCTTTTGGAGCTGCACCCTTATGCTTATTGATTAGACTTCTGCTTCCCCTTCTTCTCCTAATAGAGTACGCTATGCTTGGGATGGGCGGCCGCTCGTTCAGATTTCTGGCTTCTAAGTGCTGGAACGAGCTCCCACTTCAGATCCGTATGGAGCCCTCTGAAACCAGGTTTCGGGGAAAACTTAAAACTTTCCCATTCCCACGCACTTAACCCCTTTTCCTTCCTATCCCCTTGAGTTGGCCCTCCGGCGCTCCTTCCTTTAGCGTCAATGCAGTTTTCAGCGTGGGGACACTCTGTTCTTGAGTAACCAGGCGCTTTACAAATGGCTTTAAATTAAAATTAATTTAATATAATATTTTCAAGAACAATCTATACTACTATTATAAAGAGAGAACACAACCCTTTGAGCCAGGTAAACTCGGGAACCACAGCGCCAATCCACACACCCGATACATCCTTGAAATTGTCAGGGTGTGTAGATGGACATAGGCTACATAAAATAAAATAAATACGTAAATTTAAAAATGTAACTTTAAAAACAAAGTAGTCCCCTGAAAGTAGCGCCGGCCGCGACGTCTGCGTGATGACATCGGGAGCGCGGGGAGTAGCGGCGTTCAGGAGCAACAGGAAGAGCGGAGGACATGAGCGTGGGGAGGAGCCGCGGACAGGCTGGGAGGAGCGGCGAGCGGCGGACAAGCGGTAATGAGCAGCGAGAAGCGGAGGAGCAGTGGAGCGGTAAAATCAGCAGCACGAGGAGGAGCGGCGGGTGAGGTAAGTGAACCAGCCAAGAGCCGCGGGTGTGCACCGAGGGACAGGCGGAGGGACGGGCGGGAGCCATCGCAAGCCTGAAATGCTGCCCCCAGCCCCCTTCTGCCCCGGGCAACGCTGGGGCGGGCTGCTAGTAGACTAATATAGTTGTTTGAACAGACAGGCTCAGATTATCTGTCCAGTCAGCACTCCTTAAAGTGTATCTTGCCTTAAATTGAACGTGAATTGGAATTTCCTAGAGGAAGTGCAAGCTATTGAGGAAGAGTAGTTCTGTTCAAAAGACTTTATTCGGTATGTATTAAACAACCATAAAAGCGATAACAGCAATAAAACAATTGCACACAATTATAATGTAAAATAGCAATACAAAAAGTGATTACTTAAAATTACCTGAAAGCATTCCACCATGTTCCATAAAAGCAGTTAATGCACAACAGAGGCTTTATGGTAGTATCATCTAAAAGGTAATACTTTTGTGAAAATTAATCCATACTACTATTATAAAGAGAGAACTGTGTCCTTTGAGCCAGGTAAACTCGAAAAGTACACCACCAATCGCAACACCCAATACAGCGTTGGAAAGGGGGGGTCCTGTAGATGGACATAGGCTATAAAAAATATAAAAATAAACGTTATTTAAAAAATAAACAATAAAAAAAAGTAGTCCCTAAGAAGTAGCGCCGGCCGTGTGCGCTAACAACGTGGATGTGCGTGCTGACATCATCTAGCGCGGGGAGGAGTGGTGGACAGCAACGGTGAAGTCGGGCTGAGATACATGAAGCGCGGGGAGAAGCGGAACATGTGCGGCTCAGAGAAGCGATGGGAGAAGGCGGAACGAGGAGCGGTGAAGTCGGGCTGATGGGAGGAGGCGGAACGAGGAGCGGTGAAGTCGGGCTGATGCGAGGAGGCGGAACGAGGAGCGGTGAAGTCGGGCTGATGTGAGGAGGCGGAATGAGGAGCGGTGAAGTCGGGCTGAGGTAGGTGAAGCGCGGGAGCGCTGGGAGGAGGCGGAACGTGTGCGGCTGAGTGAAGCGCGGGGAGGAGTGGAAATGTCGTGGCGGGCGGGGGCCGGGGCGGGAGTGCGCGCAAAGTGGAACATGTGCGGCTGAGTGAAGCGCGGGGAGGAGTGGAAATGTGGTGGCGGGCGGGGGCCGGGGCAGGAGTGCACAAGCCTGAAATGCTGCCCCCAACCCCCTTCTGCCCCAGGCAACGCTGGGGCGGGCTGCTAGTTACTTATAGAATAAAAAGTGCAAATTAAAACAGACCCCGCTATAGTTTAACTCAAGCATACATTTCAGGGTAACAATGTGAGATCTGATATTTTTTGCTAACAAGAGGGGTTTTCAAACAGTAATGCCTAAAGTTGGAGTAAAAATTACAAAATAGCATAAAGTGAATTGTGCTCTGCTTGCTTTGGCCGTCACAAGGACAGGGGATCGTATCTGAAGAACAAGATTTCATGGAGTGGGAGGCAAATAAACAATGGTGTGAGCAGAAACAGGAATATGAAGAGAAGGATAATATTCCTCTGGCGTTTTCTTGTGCACCGCACTCACCTGCACCCTCTTCTCTTCCCCCACAACCCAGCTCTCGATCTTCGACTTCTCCCAAACAGGAAATAACAACATCCGTTGAATCCGGTCATGGGACACACAGAGAGCCAATCAATGAACAGCATGGCCCTCTTAAGGACTGGCCTCAGGAAGCGCAAAAAAATGAAGACAAGGAAGCTACAAACTCGGAAGGAGTTACAATAGACACCTTTGAAGAGCCCTAGAACCCTAGAACCCGAGACCGACCTGGTTCCTCTCCCAGAGTTGGCAGAGAGGAAGGACCACAGGCTTGAGCAATCCTAGTCCAGTAGATGCAGGAGGTCATAGTCCAACCACCCTCTCCGGAAAAAGCTAATGAGAGACCAGCAAGGATTTCTCCGAGCCAGCAACTCCTAGTTCCAGTCGGACAAGAAGACTCCACTCAAGCCCACAGCCTGAGGCACCGCCCGCCACGTTTTGGTGTAAATGTGGCTTACCCGATACCGGGGACAGCTCTGGGGAAAGCAGAAGGGTAGAAGTGTTTAATATCCCCAAATCTTCTATGATTTGTTAGTTTCTTTTCACACTTAATTAACGGCTACCTAAAAGTATATAAAGGAGTTTGTTAACTGCATTCTATTAAGGAAGGAAACTTTCTTTCTGTCTTTCCTCGTATCCTAAACAAACTAATTTTTTTCAATAGGATCACGGTGTCTATTCTTTCGGGAGTTAGCCTATCCTTGAAACCATAGTGTAAAGTGAAATGAGTTTACCCTGGTATTTATTTGTTTCTCGAGGGCATCTTGGAACGGGCCGACGATTGCACTAGAATCAAATCTGAAAAAAAGAGAAGAGTTAAAGCATTAAGGAAGCAGACTCTTCTACCTTCTACGAAGTGAATACAAGTCTGTAGACAATCAGTTGTGTGAGATAATAAAGAAACGCCCTAATTCAACAACTGGACTTTATAGTCATACTTAACCACAGTTGACAGATGGACAATTCCAAGTATGAATCAAATTAATACAAAACGGTGCAGTGGGTTTGTGACCCTGGTTAAATAACTTTGACAGCCCTCCTCTTACACAAATGATTTGTAAACCATAACAGTAGGCTTCACCCTTCGGATGGCATGCGAGCGACCCTTCTGTGATTCTTGAAATTGTCTTTAATAGACAATTTGGTGAGTGTCGTTACCTGTGGGGGTTAGATGTAATTAATATAGCCTAGCCAGGGAATACACAATGCTTTATCCAAGGACAAGCAGTGTAAGATGACTGACTTGATGAAACCAGTCTTGCCTTTGACCCAAAAGGAGTGCCAGAGCAGCAAGGGGTGATGTGTGATTAAGTCTGCTAGATACTGTAACCTTGCCTCTCCCTGTGTGTTAACTCTGTGGAAGCAGAGGTGGGTAAACATCATAGGTGCTTGAGAAAACAGTTTTCCTCAGTCTGAAGAATCTTGCTGTTATAAAAATCCCACTCGCCAGCCCAATAGGTAGCAATAGCAACTACTCTGCCCTTATATATATATATATATATATATATATATTCACACGAAGAGTTGCCACTTTAGGATTGAGCCCACACAGGTAGGTAAAGTTCATCGTGTTTTATTCAGGAGGCTGCAGCATGGAGCGTGAACATCTTGCAAAAGGTCAATTGCCGACGCGTTTCGTGAACAGAATCACTTCTTCACAGGCATGACGGTGATAACAAACACAGAGCATGCCGTACACTTGCTTATAAGTTCCTGGTACCCGCCTCATTGGCTGTTTGGCAAAGCATGATGGTACCTGTAGTGCCGGATGTGATCCCCATGTGGGGTGCTGCGCGCTTGTCACCATAACCAATTAAAAGCCCAAGTGGGTTTCGCCGAGAATGTCACTGCACCCTGGCTGCTTCGTAAGACTTCCTGCACGACCTCCTGCCCTGCTGAACACCAGATGGCATCCTTTACGGACCACTGCTATGCGGCGGGGCTCGTTCCACGACCGGGTCGGCCGTCTTAATTATTCACACGAAGAGTTGCCACTTTAGGATTGAGCCCACACAGGTAGGTAAAGTTCATCGCGTTTTATTCAGGAGGCTGCAGCATGGAGAGTGAACATCTTGCAAAAGGTCAATTGCCGATGCGTTTCGTGAACAGAATCACTTCTTCACAGGCATGACGATGATAACAAACACAGAGCTTGCCGGACACTTGCTTTTAAGTTCCTGGTACCCGCCTCATTGGCTGTTTGGCAAAGCATGATGGTACCTCCAGTGCCGGATGTGATCCCCATGTGGGGTGCTGCGCGCTTGTCACCATAACCAATTAAAAGCCCAAGTGGGTTTCGCCGAGAATGTCACTGCACCCAGGCTGCTTCGTAAGACTTCCTGCACGACCTCCTGCCCTGCTGAACACCAGATGGCATCCTTTACGGACCACTGCTATGCGGCGGGGCTCGTTCCACGACCGGGTCGGCCGTCTTAATTATTCACACGAAGAGTTGCCACTTTAGGATTGAGCCCACACAGGTAGGTAAAGTTCATCGCGTTTTATTCAGGAGGCTGCAGCATGGAGAGTGAACATCTTGCAAAAGGTCAATTGCCGACGCGTTTCGTGAACAGAATCACTTCTTCACAGGCATGACGATGATAACAAACACAGAGCATGCCGGACACTTGCTTTTAAGTTCCTGGTACCCGCCTCATTGGCTGTTTGGCAAAGCATGATGGTACCTGTAGTGCCGGATGTGATCCCCATGTGGGGTGCTGCGCGCTTGTCACCCGAACCAATTAAAAGCCCAAGTGGGTTTCGCCGAGAATGTCACTGCACCCAGGCTGCTTCGTAAGACTTCCTGCACGACCTCCTGCCCTGCTGAACACCAGATGGCATCCTTTACGGACCACTGCTATGCGGCGGGGCTCGTTCCACAACCGGGTCGGCCGTCTTAATTATTCACACGAAGAGTTGCCGACCCGGTCGTGGAACGAGCCCCGCCGCATAGCAGTGGTCCGTAAAGGATGCCATCTGGTGTTCAGCAGGGCAGGAGGTCGTGCAGGAAGTCTTACGAAGCAGCCTGGGTGCAGTGACATTCTCGGCGAAACCCACTTGGGCTTTTAATTGGTTATGGTGACAAGCGCGCAGCACCCCACATGGGGATCACATCCGGCACTACAGGTACCATCATGCTTTGCCAAACAGCCAATGAGGTGGGTACCAGGAACTTAAAAGCAAGTGTCCGGCATGCTCTGTGTTTGTTATCATCGTCATGCCTGTGAAGAAGTGAATCTGTTCACGAAACGCGTCGGCAATTGACCTTTTGCAAGATGTTCACTGTCCATGCTGCAGCCTCCTGAATAAAACGCGATGAACTTTACCTACCTGTGTGGGCTCAATCCTAAAGTGGCAACTCTTCAAGTGAATAATTAAGACGGCGGACCCGGTCGTGGAACGAGCCCCGCCGCATAGCAGTGGTCTGTAAAGGATGCCATCGGTGTTCAGCAGGGCAGGAGGTCGTGCAGGAAGTCTTACGAAGCAGCCTGGGTGCAGTGACATTCTCGGCGAAACCCACTTGGGCTTTTAATTGGTTATGGTGACAAGCGCGCAGCACCCCACATGGGGATCACATCCGGCACTACAGGTACCATCATGCTTTGCCAAACAGCCAATGAGGCGGGTACCAGGAACTTAAAAGCAAGTGTCCGGCATGCTCTGTGTTTGTTATCATCGTCATGCCTGTGAAGAAGTGATTCTGTTCGCGAAACGCGTCGGCAATTGACCTTTTGCAAGATGTTCGCTCTCCATGCTGCAGCCTCCTGAATAAAACGCGATGAACTTTACCTACCTGTGTGGGCTCAATCCTAAAGTGGCAACTCTTCGTGTGAATAATTAAGACGGCCGACCCGGTCGTGGAACGAGCCCCGCCGCATAGCAGTGGTCCGTAAAGGATGCCATCTGGTGTTCAGCAGGGCAGGAGGTCGTGCAGGAAGTCTTACGAAGCAGCCTGGGTGCAGTGACATTCTCGGCGAAACCCACTTGGGCTTTTAATTGGTTATGGTGACAAGCGCGCAGCACCCCACATGGGGATCACAACCGGCACTACAGGTACCATCATGCTTTGCCAAACAGCCAATGAGGCGGGTACCAGGAACTTAAAAGCAAGTGTCCGGCATGCTCTGTGTTTGTTATCATCGTCATGCCTGTGAAGAAGTGATTCTGTTCACGAAACGCGTCGGCAATTGACCTTTTGCAAGATGTTCACTCTCCATGCTGCAGCCTCCTGAATAAAACGCGATGAACTTTACCTACCTGTGTGGGCTCAATCCTAAAGTGGCAACTCTTCGTGTGAATAATTAAGACGGCTGACCGGGTCGTGGAACGAGCCCCGCCGCATAGCAGTGGTCCGTAAAGGATTTGTCCGACCTGATCACATTATAGTTGTGTGCTTATGTCGTAGGTTGGTTATTCCCCAACAGTTTCTGCTGTCTTAGCCATGCAATGTACTAGATTTATACAGTACTTGGTTACGTTTTTTAAGACACCAATGGAAGCCGATACACGGCAGTATTTGTATGTGGTACACTCACCAGTTATCAAATGTTATATATGTTAATGTATACATTCAAAGATGGCGCCCCGTGCTGCAAACTAGAATTAGTCCTTTGTTTGTTTTTTGTAATGTTTTGAAAACATTCATAATGGCGCTGCGCACGTCTTGTCTGATGAAAAGACATTGAGAAAGGGAGGGCTCTCCCGAAACGCGTCTGTCCTCAATAAATTTGCCCTGCGAAACGAGCTGTGCCGTGCCTGTGAGTGCTTTTTCTTCCTGAAACCCGGCTGGGTATTCTCAGGATCTTTGGGAGCTTGGATATATATATATGTATATATATATATATATATATATATATATATATATATATATATATTACCTACTGGCTATCGCCAGTAGGTATATATAGTTAGGATTAATTCCCTATGGGATTTCTGAAAATTCTATGTCTAATAACTTTGGCGTTTGTGGACGGAATCGGCTGAAATTTTCAGGAAAATGGCACATTTTGTTTCTGAGCAGCCCCTGAAAATTTGGTGGGGTTTCGTCAAGGGGGGCTGAGAAAAAAGGGGGGTCCCAAAACACGTTTTTTACATTGAGTTTTCCATAGGGCGGTTGGACTCACTTTTAGCTCGAACGGCTGAATGGATTTGCACGAAACTTGGCAAAATTGTAGGGACTGTTAGCCCGATGTGCCTTTGCTAGGTCTCAATATATGTGCTTCAGTGGATTTTGAGAAATTAACGTTTAAATCAAGATATATATCTGTAACAGCGCTCCGGGCAGCGATCCGGTCCGCTTACTTTTCGCGTTTCGGAACTTTGCGCGCAGAAAGCTGATTGGCTCTCCGGTGTCTGTCAACATTCTAAACAGTCCGGAGCGGCCGCCATCTTGTCTCTCGGTAGGATTGAGAGAGAAGAAGAGGTGAAAAACGAAAGGGGAATTTAATGAAAGGGGGCAAGGTATCCCCCTCTTGACCCCCTAGGAATGTTGTTGGGGTTATTAAAGGGTCCCGTGGGGAAAAGAAAAAAAAAAGATTTTTCACGGTAGAAGCGCTTCACGGGCCGCGAACTGGGCCGCAAACTGGTAGCGAAACGGGAATTCGCCATTTTGTGCTTCGTTAATTAAATTATTAGGTATAAGGGGGTGCGGGAGACGTATCCTAATCCCCTATGTTTCCTGAGGGTGGCTGAGGAGGCTGATATATGTTGATACATCTCTTCCAGCGGCTGTGCGTGAGCTTTTTTTTTTTTTGCTGCGTGACAGTCCGGAGCGGCCGCCATCTTGTCTCTCGGTAGGATCGAGAGAGAAGAAGAGGTGAAAAACGAAAGGGGAATTTAATGAAAGGGGGCAAGGTATCCCCCTCTTGACCCCCTAGGAATGTTGTTGGGGTTATTAAAGGGTCCCGTGGGGAAAAGAAAAAAAAAATGATTTTTCACGGTAGAAGCGCTTCACGGGCCGCGAACTGGGCCGCAAACTGGTAGCGAAACGGGAATTCGCCATTTTGTGCTTCGTTTTAATTGTTTAGAGACAAAAATTATCGCCGCACATCGGCCACAATGCATGAATATCGTTGAAAAGTCAGCGATATTCATGCATTATCCAGCAAATGCTCTTAGCCGTGTTATCCACCTTCCATTGGATAACATGGTTAAAAACTGCCCTGTGCATGAGCTTTTTTTTTTTTTTTTTTTTTTTGCTGCGTGACGTTTGTTAACGTTCGATTCGATGGAAATCAGGAAGTGTTGACCACCATTTTGTCACTGCGAGTAAATATTTTGTTATAAATGAATCCTTATTGAAAAACATTGTCTGCGCCATCTTGCCTTTTTGTCCAATGCCACAATTTTGTCGTGCACGGCAGCCATTTTAGATGCCTTGACCAGGCCCACTCTCTGCACGCCGCCGATCCTCAGCATGGCTCCCCACCCTCGCAAGCATCTCCCCCACGCACTGGTCATCCCCGCTCTCTCTCTCATGCATGGGCCATATACTTCCCCCCATCTGCGCTGCTCTTCTCTGAGAATCACACCCTGTGCCCTCCCGACACCTCTCTTTCACCCTATTCACTACCGCACCCTCTGACACTCCTTTTCCTCTGTGTCCGATTGTCCAGGCCGGACCTAGGCTATCACCTACCCCTGCGGATGTAGTTTATGGCCCCAGCTGTAGAGAATTCAGACATGCCAACCCTCCCGATTCAGGCGTGTGACTACTGATTTCAGTGCTAGTCTCCCGCCTCCCGATTTCTGCAAGCAAAAACCCGGGGGCATATTACGAACAACTAGCGATAATTTTTGTCTCTAACTTGTTTAGAGACAAAAATTATCGCCGCACATCGGCGATTTTTATCGCAGATAAACCTTGCTATTATCGCAGAAAAGTCAGCGATATTCATGTATTATCGAGCAAATGCTCTTAGCCATGTTATCCACCTCCCATTGGATAACATGGCTAAGAACTGCTCAGGGCAGGTGTTAGATTTTGGAGATATTCGCGCTTAGCGCGAATATCTCCAAAAGTTGGTAATAGAAGATAGCGATGTTAGGGACTGTTTCCAGTCGCTAACATCTTGGCACGCCACTTTGCATGTCATTAGTGATAAGTATCACTGACATGCAAAGCGGGGCCCAAGATGGTCGCTATCTCCTTTTAGCTGTCACTAACTGGTGTTAGCGACAGCTTGGTAATAGGGAGATATTTTTATCTCCGCTTTCTTGGCTTTTAAAGCCAAAAAAGCGGAGATAAACCCCCTTGATAATATGGCCCACGATTCCTTGGGGGTTTTAGCTGACAGGGCTTGGTATTGTGTTACATGGTAATTTTTCCAGGAAACGTCAGAGGGTCGATGCAGGGGTTCTAGAAGAGGTGATAAACCATTTAAGCCTCATGAACAAGCGCATGGTCTTTTAAAGATTTGTGAAGTACTCGGGGCGGCGGTGTGTGTGTGTCCTCTTTCAGGAGCGGGCGGGGGGGGCACTGCCAGCAACTTGCCAGGTCAGGTAGTGTTCAACACGTGCATCACCCTTTCTCTGCCTGCTATTGCGCTCCATGCTTCGGAAAGGTAAGAAAAAGAACGTGCATTTGAGTTTGAAATGTCCGATCCTGCAGCAGCACACTTCCAAAGCCCACACATGACAATAACCCGATTCAAGGCCCCATTCACCCGTTTTTAAAAAAATAGATAACACTCCAACAAAGTAAGATTATAAAACTTTATTAACTATTAACTATAATGAACGGAACAAAAACTAAAAACATTTAAACATTTTTCAACACAAAAAGCAACAATGGTTAGAAGCTGTCTTTTGTGCGAATAGTCCCAAGGCAGCACAACGTGCAGAGTTCTGGACGGCACCCAGGTGATGTCGCCTGGGTGCCGCACTGGTTTTGGGATCCTACAATGCAGCACAGAAAAACAGCGTGGGGCGTCCCGGGTGGTGCGGGGGGAGGCCTCGTCAGTAGCGGTCTGTTGTGCGAATAGTCCCAAGGCAGCAGAACGCGTTGAGATGTTGATGGGACTGTGTCCAGTGTCACATGGCTGACACAACATGTACGACAGGCACCCAGGTGATGTCCAGTAAACTGCCGCACTGGTTTTGGTATCCTACAATGCTGCTCCGAAAATTGGCGTGCGGCGGCCCGGGGGTGGGGGAGGCGACGTGAACGGGCCTCCCCAGGTGGCGCTCGCTCTTGCGGCTACAGCGTCTCGCTCACCATGTTGTTGAGTTGCTTCCACTCTTGCAGTGCAGCGATAGGCGGCTGCCACATGGCTCTTAAAATGGCGGACGGCTCCTCGGTTTTGGGCCTGGTCCACTGAAATGGCCCTGGGACACCTTGGAACTCGGACGCTTGCCTGCTAGGGCTTGGGCTCCATTCTCGAAAAGCGTCCCCTCAGCCGTGAAGATTCTACAAAAGTCTTGGGGGCCCCCGACTCCCGCAGGCTTCCGGTGGGGAGCGGCTGCCATGATTGCTCGCGGAATGACCACGACGGAGCCACGAGATGGTGGTGCTCTCATGCTGACGCCAGCTTCAGTCTGAATGATCCAGAAACAAGGTGGGGCTTTCATCGTTTGGGAAAAAAAAATGTTCTAAACCAATGAAAAGTGTTATTTTTAGGTCATATGACCAAGCCTTCCATCTTTAGGAAACCAAAAGTAAAATGAACCAATGAAAAGTTTTATAAACAAGTCACATGACCTGTTATGCGGCATAGGGCTACAAAAAGCGTAGAAAATCCGTTGGCACGTGAGGCGGCGTCAGTAGCGGACCGATGTGCGAATAGGCCGAAGGCAGCACAACGCGCCGAGATCCGGATGGCACCGAGGTGGTGTCCAGCAAATTGCCGCACTGGTGTGGCCATCCTACAATGCTGCGCCGAAAGACGGCGTGTCCAGCTGAGTTGCGGTCACTGTTGCGGTACAGTGACTCGAACGCGCCGAGATCCGGATGGCACCGAGGTGGTGTCCAGCAAATTGCCGCACTGGTGTGGCCATCCTACAATGCTGCGCCGAAAGACGGCGTGTCCAGCTGAATTGCGGTCACTGTTGCGGTACAGTGACTCGAACGCGCCGAGATCCGGATGGCACCGATGAGGTTCCGTGACAATTGTAAGTGGTGTTTTTGACTCGCACGAATATGGTCGAGTCTGGTATCTATGAACCGCAAATGACGAGTTTAGTAAGTGTGCGCAGTTTCGCTGTGCTAACCTAAACCGTTCGTTTGTTATGTGGGTTTTTCATCTGTACCCACGGGTTCCATCTTAGATACGGCATCCATTTTGTCTCTTGCCCTCAAGTAGCCAGCGAACGGACGCTGTCCGCTTCGCGACCCTGGGACTCCCAAAATATTTGCGGAAGACACATGTTCTTTGTAAGTGTCTTTATGACGAGGGGGATGTTACTGTAAGGCAGATGGCGCCGCTCAAGGCTCATCTTGCCGCACGGACTTATTGTCTCAGCCGTGCATCTCATTAGGCACGTCCCTTTGATGCCTGTATCTCGTGTTTCCCGATACCTCCCCTTTTACACCCTTTCCGATCTCCCCACTGTCTCCGTCTTCCTCTACACCTGTCCTTGTTCCTATTTCGATCTGTTTTACTACCGATTGGAATGCACTAATGTTGGGAAGATGGGTTTTTACAGTTGGGAACCGCCAAATGTTTCCGCACTTATGATCCGGACCTCATGTGTTTCAAAGTGACCAAAGCGACCCCTCTGGGGGATGATGGTGGGAACCGGGTTGTAAACCTTTGTGTACCATGTTGTCTTATGGGTAAAAACTGTATAAAAAGAGCGATCCACAGAACCAATTTGAAGCAGTCTCCCCAAGTTGCACGTGTGTTGCTTGTCGTGACTACTGTGTTCCCTGCAGTAAATAAACCTTGAATCTTTGACGTCGAAGGAAGTGTCCCGTGTCTCTGTGATTCGTACGCCGGAACAGGTTACCCACGAAGGTTTCAGGTGTTGTGCCCTGGCACCGCTGGGTCCTACAGAACCCAGTCCTTCAGTTGGCGCCCAACGTTGGGCTGCATCAGTGGTACCGGTCCAAGCCCGACGATCGTGAGGAACTTCGTGTGAAATCTCCGAGGGAAGGTGCACCCCGCTTCATCGATCCTGTTGTCGAAATAAGTGGCCCGAAGACTTTTCCCGCGAAGATTCCCGCCTCCTGACGGCTGCGACGGACGGCTGCCCTGACTGCAGACCTGTTTTGGCGCCTGGCGTAGACCTTGGTATAGCGAGACGATAGACGGGCCTTCCTGGTGACGCCATTGATCTTTGAGTTAAGTATTTGTGGGTCGCTCCCAGAGTTCTTGGTTGTTGACACTTTAGCGAGTGTTTTTGTTGTTAACGCTGTGTGAGTGTTTTTGTCGGTGACACTTTGCTAGCGTGCTTTGTTGTGTTATTTGACAACTGCAGCCGCCAAAAACCGAGGGTTTTGTTCCTTGCTGGGACTTGGTAAATCCCGTAACCCTTGAAGTTTGTGGAACTCGGCTAGTGTGCAAGATGCCTGGTCGCAGTACTTTGTTCAGTTGTTTCAGACCTTGTGGTACGGATTCCCGACTGGAGGACTCGTGTCCGATACCTCCGGTTGGAACTCCCACGTATGAACTATATAGTAAGCACGGGCTAGGCCCGATTACCTTTAATGATTATTGGATTAAATACACGAAGAAGGACGGTGACCTTCGTTGGCCACCTCATGGTAGCTTCGAGGCCCCGATCTTGGATAATCTAGAGATTAAATTGTTCGAACGAAAATCAAGGCCGGCCATGTTTGATGCCTTTCGGTTGTGGCGCAAGGAAGCCCGACAGAAAGAAATCAGACAGAATAGACGAACTCAGCGAGATAATGTTGCTACTATAGTGAAGAAAGCTGAGCAGTTTCAGCGTGATAAGGAGGATAAGGATAAGGAAGTGTTTGACAGACTACAGCGTATGACCGTGGATAAATGTTATCCCTCTTTGCCTACGGAGTCGGAAAAGAAGGAAGAGCCAGTTGAGGATCCTTTAATGTCTTATCTTATGAAGTCGCCACCTCCGTACGTACAGGGTACCGCAGCTGCAGCTCCTGTGGTTCCTGCCGTACCTATTCTTCTTCCGCCTGTTCCTCAGCCTGTCCCTCAGCCTGCACCCGCTCTCCCGTCTGTTCCTGCTCCTTTGCCTGCTTCTATCCCTACTGCTCCTCCGCTTCCACATACTCCTGCTCCCGCTGCTGCTCCTGTTTTGTTAACTCCTGTTGTTGCTACCGTTTCTACTCCTTCACTTGTTAGTCCTGTGTCCTATACTTCTCCCTCTACTCGTTCTCGTAATTCTCCCCTTGCTGCTAGTTTCTTTCATTCGCTCGGGCCTGTTCATGGGTCCGCTAGCTCCGATGGTCCTCAGAGACGTAGTCAGCTTCCTGGAAACAGAGAACGCGTTGCGCTATATAATATGGCGATGGGTTGGATGGTAAACCCTCTTAGAAATCCACCCCATGTTGTTCTCGAAACGTTTTGTCAGTTCAATATACCAACCCAAAGATACGTGTTTGATGAAATGTGTAAGTTCCTTCGCGATCAGATATCGGCTGATGCGCCTGACGAGGTGCTGGCCGCTTTGTCTGAGCTTCAGCTTCAGTTCGCAAATGGGCTGATAGTAGATACTAATGTTCGACGTGCTATTGAGCGGTTGCTATCTTTTCGTCCCGCTCCGATACCCCATGCCTTGTTTGTTGAGGATATTGAAGGACAACCAGATGAGTCTGGCCAATATCCCATGCGTGAAGTTCCACCGGTTTGGATGCCAGGTAACCCCGCGGCTGCCCCTCCGGTCCCGCCATATTTTCAGAGAGTATGGATACATCTCCCCTGGAAAAGATCGGAAGTGTTACAGGTGAAGCAATCTTTGCCTGACCCTCGCAAAAATCCTGCAGGGTATTACAAAGAATTATCGCAGCTCGTAGATGCTACGGTAATGAATCTTGCTGATATCGACATGTTGTTTGGCAATGTTGTACCGCAACCGGTATGGGCTAAGATTCGTCAGGAAAATCACGCGACCGAGCTAGGTGGTGATTGGGCGGCCATTGTAGCGTCAGATGGGTTGCAAGTTGGTGGGGCTAAACCTGAGCAGTTGATTGCTGCTCTTCCCCAGCGAATAATTACATTAATGAAAACGCTTATGCCAGCTATGAGGGTAAATTGGGACAAATTGTCAGCTTGCAAGCAAAAGAAAGATGAGAGTGTTTCCGACTTCTTTACGAGGTTCGAGGAAGCATTCATTGACCATAGTGGACAGGATATGGGTACCGAGGGTGGTCAGCGGTTGTTTGTGGATAAATTTGTTTCAAACTTATTGCCCGATTTGAGCAATAAATTAAAGAATTCAGAAAGTGCATGGGCCGTTTCTACCTCAGCTCAGATATTGGCTACAGCACAATATTATGAGAATAGAGAGAAAGAGGAGAACGACCGTGCTGATAAAAAGACGAAAGAACTAAAAACTAAAGTGTTGCTTCAACAAGCATACCCTCCGCGTTCAAATCAGAATGCATCCCAACAGAATAGGTCGCAGTTGCAATCGAATCGATCACAAACACGTAATGACTCCTCTTCCCAAAGATCATCGTTAGGGTACAATCAATGTGCTTATTGCAGACAAGAGGGTCACATTAAATTCAATTGCCCTGTTTTGAATGAACGTAACACTGGTAACTCATCTAGAGTAGGTCGTGGTGGTCCGCAGCAGGCATCACGTGGTAGAGGTCGTGGTGCTCAGAATGACCGTTCTGATAACTCCTCTAATAATAATAATTGTTTCGATCAACGTGGATCATCGCAAGGGCGATCTGCGCAGTACAATGTAGACGACTATTACGTCGATCAGGGAACTGACGACAGTAATTACTAGGACAGCCGAAGACAAGGAGAGGGAGTGGTATCAGTTCCGGTTGATCAGAGAGGGCCTTACGTCGCAGTTGCTACATCGGGCGTCGTTGAGCCTTTTCTGTTGGACACTGGTGCAGCGAAAAGTTCTATTCAGCATTCGAAACTCCCTGGCGCACCTTTGTCTGGCTTAACAAATGTTTCCGTTGGATTCTCTGGCGCCCCCGTTAGCAATCCAGTTTCGCGCCCTTTGCCCCTTACAATTGGGCCACAGGAGCTTCAGGCTCCGTTAATTTTGACTACTGGTTGTGGTGAAAACCTTTTGGGCCTGGATTTGCTTAAACGTTTGTATGCGACTTTGTATTGTTCTCCTGCGGGAGTACAGCTTACGTTTGGAGAGAGGGTTGTCTCTCCCATGTACTTGTCTCTCGACAAGCTTCCACCGGAATTGAGTTCCCTTCCTGCGTCTTTGTGGGCAACGGGTCCGAATGACGTGGGCCTACTTGATATCTCCCCCTATGTTGTTCAGTTGAAATCTAATGTGCGATTGCCACGTATTCCCCAGTATCGTATCTCCCTTGATGGTGAACGAGCACTGTTAGCGATCATTTATGATCTGATTGAGAAAGATGTTATTGAAGAGACTCGGGGAAACGTGTGCAACAGCCCTGTACTACCCATTCTTAAACGTACTGATCCTTCAAAACCGCCTGTTTATCGTTTTGTTATCGATTTACGGGAAGTGAATAAAATTGTGGTTCCTCAATTCCCTGTTGTGCCTGACATCACGGCGCTACTGACTCTAATTCCAGCTTCTGCATCGTGGTTTTCGGTGATTGACTTGAAAAATGCGTTTTTCAGCATCCCGATTGCCGAAGAGAGCAGAGACCTTTTCGGTTTCTCTCTCGGTGGACGCAGCTTCCGGTTTAAACGCGCTCCTCAGGGCTACTGTGAAAGTCCATCGATTTACAGTCAGGCCTTGAAGGGTCAACTGGATGCGTTTAGGTTGCCGGTCGGTGCGGCCTTAATCCAATATGTCGATGACTTATTGGTGGCTGCTGATACTCAGGACATTTGCAAAATTGCTACGGTGTCGTTGCTGCAACATCTCTGTGAGTTGAATCACAAGGTGTCACCTACTAAACTCCAATATTGTTGTCAAGAAGTAACCTATCTAGGTCACTTATTGTCAAAGGAGGGAAGGAGGTTGACCCCAGAGAGAATTGCAGCGATTGCGCGCATGGCTGTGCCAACAACCCAAAGAGATGTGCGTGCCTTTCTAGGTATCACGTCGTACTGCAGGCAATGGATTCCTAATTTTTCATTGCTAGCGAAACCATTGGTGGCTCTTACGTGCACGGATGTTTCAACTCCTTTACCATGGATGGAAGAATGTCAGAGAAGTTTTTCTGAACTGCGTGATTCATTGTGTTCGGCTCCTGTGTTGGGTACCCCTGACTACAGTAAGCCGTTTACATTATATGTTCACGAGAGGGAAGGTTGTGCTTTGAGTGTCTTAACGCAACCTTTTGGTGGTAAGCAACGTCCATGTGCATATTTTTCCTCGACCTTGGACCCAGTAGCTAGAGCCTTGCCGAGTTGCTTGAGAGCAACAGCGGCAGCTGCGGTCTCCATCCGACAATCAGCAGGATTGGTCATGGATAATATGCTTACGGTGATGGTTCCGCATGCAGTCGATACTCTTTTGAATCGTACGAAAACTCAGCACTTGACGAGTGCGAGGTTGTCTGGGTACGAATTGACGCTCTTGGCAAGTCATATTCAGATAAAACGTTGTAATGTTCTGAACCCGGCAACTTTGTTACCAATTAGCACAGAGTCAGATGAAGTAGCAGAGCATGATTGCTACTTGAGGACTGAAGAGGAAACGAAAGGTCGAGTGGACCTTAAAAACACCCCATTGGAAGACCCGGATGGTACTTTGTATGTGGATGGGTCATGTTTTAAGTTGCCGAATGGTGATGTGACTACTGCTTATGCTGTTGTAACGTTGAATACTGTTGTTGAGACTGCAAGGTTGAATCAAAATTCTGCCCAAGCTGCAGAATTGATTGCTCTTACTAGAGCATGTGTGTTAGCGAAAGGGAAACGTGTGAATGTGTTTACTGACAGCCAGTACGCGTTTGGAGTCGCTCACAGTTTTGGACGTTTGTGGAGAGAGAGAGGTTTCTTGACGTCGCACGGTACGAAGATTCAGCATGGCCAGTTGGTGAATGATCTTTTGGATGCATTGACGCTGCCTAAGCAAGTAGCGATTGTTAAATGTAGTGCGCATCGTAAGGTGATGGATGATGTTGGTCGTGGTAATGCGTTTGCAGACGAGATTGCTAAGGAGACTGCCCGGAACCTTAGCACTCGGATGTATGTGACGAGTTCGGTTAGGTGGCCTACAGAATCGAGCATGTGTGAAGACACCATCGAAAGTGTGAAAGAAATTCAGAATGAGGCCACCGAGACTGAAAAGATGAAGTGGAAAGAAAGTACGGGAAAGTTGGATACGAATGGTTGTTGGATTGATTTGTCGGATCAGAAAAGATGGTTGTTGCCCGATGCGTATGTGCTGGCCGTTGTGACAATGGCACATGGGTTAGCGCATATTAGCGCGAAAGGTATTTGTAAGTTGCTGTCTCCTGTATGGAAGAATGATGGTATCACGAAATGTGCTGAACGTCTGGTGAAGAATTGTATGGTGTGTATGATGTACAATCCTGGCAAAGGAACCCCAACTCCTCCTGGCAGTTTTGCTCCCCCTTCATGTCCCTTTGAGGTGATCCAATTGGACTTCATCCATATGGAGCGATGCAATAACCTGAAATACGTTTTAGTTGTGGTTTGCGCATTCTCCCGATGGATCGAGGCCTATCCTCTCAAAGACAATACTGCTTTGTCTACTGCGAAAATCCTACTGAAGGAATATTTTCCTCGGTACGGAATGCCTAGAGTCGTGTGGTCAGATAACGGAAGTGAGTTCGTGGGTAGTGTGATGAAGAGTGTGTGTAAGGGCCTTGGAATTAATCAGAAATTCCACAGCGCCAATCATCCTCAATCAGCTGGTTTGGTTGAAGGGTACAACGGCACCCTTAAACTAAAGCTAGCAAAGATTCAGGCTACGACTGGTCTTTCGTGGCCTGACGCTTTACCTTTAGCACTACTGTCAAATAGGGCGACTGTACACTCCCGAGTAGGGCTTAGTCCCTATGAAATAGTGTTCGGCCGTCCTGCGAATGTGTGGGGGGTTCCTAGGCCAGGAATGTTTTCTGATCTTGAGTACCCAATGTTGATCGATTACCTACATGACTTGACTGCTAAACTGAGGTTAATTCACCAACAGGTTTACGACGCATTGCCGACGCAGACGGAGGGTCCAGGCCACCAGCTCCAGCCCGGAGACTGGGTGGTGACGAGAAATTTTTCACGCAAAAATAACCTAGACCCGAGGTTCACCGGACCCTATCAAGTGCTCCTGGCCACGAGGACTGCCGTTCGTCTCGAGGGACGTAAGAATTGGGTGCATGCCACCCACACTAAACGAGTCCCCATCCCTTCGCCGGCAGACCTGTGGGTAAGGAGAGGCATTGCGTCAACGGAAACAGAAACATTGCCGGCGTTTGTGCCCTTCAGTGACGCGCAGCCTGTTGGAGAATCCCCAGCGCAGCAGAAAGACACTGTTGAACAATTGTCATCGAAAAACTCAAGACCAGAACACTCAACTGATCAGCAGGACGCTGTCTCTTCAACGGATCCTTTGTTCGACGAGCAGACACGTTCTGGGAAAACCCGATACTTTTTGCGATCTCGCACTAAGGACAAATAAAATATTTTGCTTTGCTGAATTGACAATTGTATCATCCCGTTTTCCGTGATCAGTTCTGAACATTTGTATTATTGTAATTATTTTTGTATATATATATATATTGAGCTTCATTCCATATACTTTTTGCTTTCACAGCTAAGAGACTTTGTTTTTGCATATATACGTATTGTGCATTGAAGGCCGTAGGGCCGCGCGCGTACTTCCTTCTGGATAGTGGGTCTTGACGCTAGGTTAAAGGCCGTCGGTTCCTGGGAACTCCTAGGGATTGACTACTGCTACACAGAACGAAGTGCGTCAAGAAACGTTGCGGACGGTCGTAGGGAATGGTATTCTCGAAGCTGGATGATTTGGAGGGAGCTCAGGTTCACCGATTCAAGCTGCAGCAACTCAGCCGTACCAAATGTTTTATATTCCAACTGTTTGTGTTGTTTTTGACTGCTTCAGCATTATTGGCGGGTGGGGTGTATTACACGATGTCTTACTTCTTACCTGCTACACCTACTCCTACTCCTGACCCTAATCTTACCTCTACTGTTTCTCCTCATTCCTTTCATATGTTACCGGAACACGAGCAGGCTAGACGTGTAGAATTCCGCAACAATTCCTTTATTCAGCTCCTTCATCAGCATCAGTTAGTGGTTAACACTACTAATTGTTGGGTGTGTGGGTTGATGCCACATACTACGGATAAGGGTATTCCATATCTGGTGTTACCGTATAGCTCCCAAGGGTCCGCTCGAGCATTTCAGACAATGTTTCGAAGCGCACTGGGTTTCCACCCCATTCGAGAACCACGTTCTCCCTACTCTGGTCCTACCTCATATCAAAAACCTTTGTCGATAGCAATAGAGGATTTAGATAGCGATATCTATGATCCCTCGCTTATTCCCGAAGAAGAGGTACAAGCCTATAGGGTCCTAAGTAGAGGTGAATATAGTGCGTTCACTAGCGAAAAGCAGCTTAAAAGCTCGCCTCCAATATGGGTCGTACCCCACACTGGTAATTTTTGTCTCATGGGTCGTGGCCGAAGATCGCAAGCCCGACTTGGAGCAAGTGCTTGCATTGAAAATTACATATTGCCGATGGTCTCGTCCCCTGTGTTTCTGGCCGCCAAGGGTACATACTTTATCTGCTATGATCGTGCATATGCATGGTTGCCCGCTGACTTCATGGGCTCATGCTTCATTGCAAATCTGTTGCCTCCGACGTTCACTGTAGATGCCGATTATCACAAGACTAGAGTTGTGCGAGGCGTAATTAGCGAAGAGGATACTGCCGGTCAAGAGGCAGGAGACTTTTTCAAGGGTTTCCTCCCGTTTTGGGGACCTATGGTCAATAGTAGGAACCTGAGACAGTTGACTCGAGTGGTAGAATCGACAGCTAATATTACTGCCAGTGCCCTTGGTAATATCACCACTGAACTTCAGGCGGAGAGACTTATGACGTTGCAAAACCGTATGGTTTTAGATGTCATCTTAGCAGACCGAGGTGGGGTATGTAAGGTGATCCATTCGAGCTGCTGCATTTTCATTCCGGATAACGCTCCAACTGTTTATCAAGCCATCTCGAGGTTACATAAGATCTCCGAATCCATACACGTGGATGTAGGGGATTGGACGTTACTTGGATGGTTTTGGGGCCTGATGTCGACTTGGGGTTGGAAGATTCTGATGATCATTGGGGTCGTTGTGGTGTTCCTGTTCACGTGTTGCCTTTGTGTGCAGTGCGGTCCTGCCTTATGTGGCCTCTGTGCTACAACGTGTATGAGACAGCCGCCTGTTACCAATGGGACTCGATTGGACAGAGCTATGCTACAGCAACATCTCGATGGTCTGATGAATATCGAATATGATTCTGACTAGTGCTTGCCTACATGAGGGCAAAAGGAGCGTCTGAGGTTCCGTGACAATTGTAAGTGGTGTTTTTGACTCGCACGAATATGGTCGAGTCTGGTATCTATGAACCGCAAATGACGAGTTTAGTAAGTGTGCGCAGTTTCGCTGTGCTAACCTAAACCGTTCGTTTGTTATGTGGGTTTTTCATCTGTACCCACGGGTTCCATCTTAGATACGGCATCCATTTTGTCTCTTGCCCTCAAGTAGCCAGCGAACGGACGCTGTCCGCTTCGCGACCCTGGGACTCCCAAAATATTTGCGGAAGACACATGTTCTTTGTAAGTGTCTTTATGACGAGGGGGATGTTACTGTAAGGCAGATGGCGCCGCTCAAGGCTCATCTTGCCGCACGGACTTATTGTCTCAGCCGTGCATCTCATTAGGCACGTCCCTTTGATGCCTGTATCTCGTGTTTCCCGATACCTCCCCTTTTACACCCTTTCCGATCTCCCCACTGTCTCCGTCTTCCTCTACACCTGTCCTTGTTCCTATTTCGATCTGTTTTACTACCGATTGGAATGCACTAATGTTGGGAAGATGGGTTTTTACAGTTGGGAACCGCCAAATGTTTCCGCACTTATGATCCGGACCTCATGTGTTTCAAAGTGACCAAAGCGACCCCTCTGGGGGATGATGGTGGGAACCAGGTTGTAAACCTTTGTGTACCATGTTGTCTTATGGGTAAAAACTGTATAAAAAGAGCGATCCACAGAACCAATTTGAAGCAGTCTCCCCAAGTTGCACGTGTGTTGCTTGTCGTGACTACTGTGTTCCCTGCAGTAAATAAACCTTGAATCTTTGACGTCGAAGGAAGTGTCCCGTGTCTCTGTGATTCGTACGCCGGAACAGGTTACCCACGAAGGTTTCAGGTGTTGTGCCCTGGCACCGCTGGGTCCTACAGAACCCAGTCCTTCACCGAGGTGGTGTCCAGCAAATTGCCGCACTGGTGTGGCCATCCTACAATGCTGCGCCGAAAGACGGCGTGTCCAGCTGAGTTGCGGTCACTGTTGCGGTACAGTGAGTCGAACGCGCCGAGATCTGGATGGCCCGATGTTGTGTCCAGCAAGTTGCTGCACTGGTGTGGCCATCCTACAATGCTGCGCCGAAAGTCGGCGTGGGGTGCCCCGTTGGCTTATGAGGTGATGTCAGTAGTGGACCGATGTGTGAATAGGTCGGAACCAGCACAAGGCGCCAAGATCCGAATGGCAAGTCCTGGATGTTGAGTGCCTCAGTTGAGAGTTCTGAGCAGTGCTTGTAAGACTATCTGAAGTTTATTATAAGAATCAGAGTAAGTTGAAGACTGTCTGAAGCTTATTTGCACCTTTTGCAGCTTCACTATTGCCCAAGGTGGTGTCCAGCGGAACTTTTTTCCTTTTCCTTTCTGCTTCTTTTCCTACAATCCGTTTCATCTGAAGACACAACCAGGTCCCTGAATGTGTGTAGGGGGACGCTATTGAGTGAATGAAAATGGCGGCTTGACACAAAGCTGACTCAAGCGTTACTGTTGATGCTATACAGACAAAAATTGGTTTTCAGTTTGTACATTCTTCAGGTTTTTTTTTTCCATCCAAGTCTGATTGAGAGTTTGTAGAAAAATGGCTTCAGATTTTCCACATACTACTCTTCAACATTCTTCCTAAATGTAACAATGTGAAACTCACTAGGAGAACGGCTGTTTCTGTTTCCTTTCAAAATGCTGCCAACAATATTTTCTGAATGGAAGACACCATCTTGTAGCATAAAGGGCCGAAAGGGGTTCTGGTCTGGCCGATGGTTGGTGGAGACATTTTGACTATATCTTGGACCTGCCCGGCCTCGCCCAAAATGGCGCCGGTATAAATGGGACTCGTAACTCCTTGCCCGCAAATGTATATCTAGAAAATTTTATTGTAAGTGGCCCTGTCCTATTTTAATTACAAAATGTATGTCCACCGATTCCGCAACTGTTAGACACCTTAGTTCTTGCAACCTAATGGCCCGCTCGTTACGTTCCTCTACAGTGTAAATGTCTCCTCATCATATACGATTTCAGTTTGCTCCGTGGCCGGCCCACGTGGTTATAGGCCCGTATTTGTATACTGACATTTTCACAATAAAGGTTTTTAAAACAAAACACGGTAGTAGTATTTACATTGGTAAAGTTTTTACTTTTAGTCACTGTTTTCGAATCAGTAAAAGGCAAGTGAAATAAAGCAGTCCAATTACATGACGGATAAAAGGTATAATATGTAGGAACGCAGTAAAGATAAATGGTCAAGGGCAGTTGTGTTTTTCATGTCTGCAACATAAAGTGATCGATAAGAATCTGATAATCAGGCGTATCGGCGACTAAGACAGCAGGCCGAATCTCTTTTACTCAACGGCTCCGTCATGGAAGGAAGAAACGCCCTTTTTCTCGAAAAAGGAATATATTTTACTTGCAAGACAGTTGTAAATTTTCCGGGAAAGTACATTAGCCTGGAATATTATAACATATGTTTGAAAAAAAAATATTGTTCGAAAACAATAAAAAACGTAATTTTTAGGTCATATGACCAAGCTTTTCATCATTAAATTAACAAAAGTAAAATGAACCAATGAAAAGTTTTATTAACAAGTCACATGACCTGTTATGCTTACGTTACGCGCTGCGCGCCGCGCCTCGGATCACTTCCGGGTGCGCTAACGCGGCGTGTCATATAACGCATTACGCGACAACGTAGGTCAAGAATATAGTCAAAATGTCTCCACCAACCAGCGTTCAGAACACAACCCCTTTCAGCAGTCCAAAAAGTTCTGTTAAATGACAACAGAGGGGACAGGCAACAAGAACCATCAGTCAAAGAGGGGAGGGCAAGTTCTTCTCTTCCGGGTCATGTTGGGGCGCTACCGGAACTGATCGAATTGGTAGTCTACAGTGTTTCTGGATGTTTCAGACTAAAGCTGGCGTCAGCATGAGACCACTACCATCTCGTAGCTCCGTCGTGGCCATTCCACGAGCAATCATGGCAGCCGCTCCCCACCAGAAGCCTGCGGGAGTCGGAGGCCCCCAAGACTTTTGTAGAATCTTCACGGCTGAGGGGACGCTTTTCGAGAATGGGACCCAAGCCCTATCAGGGAAGCCTCCGAGTTCCAAGGTGTCCCAGGGCCATTTTAGTGGACCAGGCCCAAAACCGAAGAGCCGGCCGCCATTTTGAGAGTCCTGTGGCAGCCGCCTATCGCTGCACCGCAAGAGCGGGAGCAACTCAACTACATGATGAGCGAGACGCTGTAGTCGCAAGAGCGGGCGGTAAACAGCTGAATGGCGGAAGAGGCACAGTGTAGCAAAAGCGGGCGGAATGGCAACTAAAATGGTAAAGGGGCGCCCCACTACAGCTTGTCTTCAGGTCAAACGGATTGTGGGACAAGGTCCAGAATTGAAGAGTCATCAAAAGGCAAAAAGTTCCGCCGGACCCCGGGAGCCGGCCGCCTATGTCGGGGGCGATCTCAGGCTACACCAGTGCTATAAGACTTGGGGAGGGTGTCGGAGCCAAGCGTCTTCTCCGAGTCCATGGCCATCACACCGCCCCTCAGGGGCCTCCGTCAAGCTGTTTAGGAAGCTAACATATCACATTGTTTTCTAATGCAGTCAGGTCCACAAACGACACTCACTTACTTTGAGAATAGTGAAGCTGCAGTAGGTGGAAATAAGCTTCAGACAGTATAACAAGCACTGCTCAGAACTCTTAACTATGGCACCCAACATCCAGAACTTATGCTATTTGAGAATGGCAGTGACATCGAAGCATCTCAGGGACCAAAACCATTAACGTACTTTCACGTATGAAAATCTTACTTGGGGAGGGGGCAGGAGCGAAGCGCCCCCTCCCAGTCAGCGCCACCACACCGTATGTTGAAAATTTGAAGCCATCGTTCTACAAAGTCTACCAAACTTGGATTGAAAAATCTAGAAAAATGTACAAACTGAAAACCAGTTTTGGTCTGCATAGCATCAGTAGCAACGCTTGAGTCAGCTTTGTGTCAAGCCGCCATTTTGATTCAACAAAGCACAGGCATTGAAAAAGGCTCAAATTCAGAACTCTAAACTATGGCACCCAACATCCAGGAGCTTGCCATCCGGATCTTGGAGCCTTGTGCTGCTTTTGATCTATTCACACATCGGTCCACTACTGATATCATCTTATAAACCAACGTTATGTAAATAGTTTTTTAATAAAATGTTTTACCCTGTTTCTTTGCTGGTGTGTTGTCTATATTTTTAATATTTGCATAGGGTTTGTCGTTATTTTGTGCGGGATGGGTGATGGAGCCGAGCTGTCTTGCAGCCCTCATGGTGTGGAGCTCAGTTCATCTCACTATTTTCGTATTTCTCATGAAGGGTTGTTCCTAATATTTCTATTTTAGCGAGGTCAAAAAGAGATCCAATTAGTGGCCTACTGATTTTGCTCGATTACTTTTATTTTTTTTACACGATTTTTCACTATCTGCAAAGACTAAACAGAGTATTGCGACTTTGTGCTTGTTTGTAAATAGAGAATGATCCAAAGAGAACCAATTCTAAAACAGTAAATGCTTGGACAACAATCAATCAAATGGAGAGACAAGCAGGCACGACGGATTACAATGGGGGCAAAGGCTTGCGTTAACTACCGTTCACTATCTGCAAAGAGAGAGTACTACTAAGACAAAAGAGGGGAGGGGGGGGTGCAGCGTTCAAAGCACATCAGCGTGCATAAATACGAAAATGTTTTTATCTATCACGTACTTGACATTTTAAAGCTTTTCATATTTGCTATTAAAAAACCAATGAAATTCACAGAAAAAACCATAGGTTATAGTGGATATATAGTTAGGAATTTGCATTTACAAAACCTTGAAAATTCAATGAAAAAACCATTGGTTTTAGGCCATATATAGTTAGGGATTTGCATTTACAAAACCTTATTTTACTCGCATAAAACCATTGAAATTCCATATATAGTTATAAGCGCTAACTATATATCGCGCACCCGCAATCCACTGCTGATGATGTCACATATTACATCATTCATGACATGGTTAGTGACATCACTGATGACATCACTGATGACATCTCAAATGACATCACTGATGACATCACTGAAAACATCTCATTTGACATGACTGATAACATCACTGATGATATCATTCATGTGATAATACGATGAACCTCTTCAGACTCTAATATAACCTTAGATACAATCAGTGTAAACAGACACTCACAGACTGTCACTCATCCATGGAGTTACTCACACACCTAGTCAGTCATGCAAAGAATCAATCACACCTCCATTTCCTCAACTATACAGTTATACAAACTTTACTTATTCAAACATATACTAACACATATTTACTCTATTATACAATCCCTGATACAAGTTCACAATGATCCATACAGCCACTCACACATTCACTGGCTCTTATGCACAGTTATTTATATATGTCAACTCTCACATGTACTGTGTTTTACATATGTACTTACTTTGACATGTAGCACTGAGATATCCATTCACTCTCCAATGCACTCATGCACACAGTCAACCGCCCATACAGCTGTTTCCACATGCACTTTTGAAACCATACATCTAGTGAATCAACTGCTCACACATCTATGCACAGAGTCATACACCTCCCAGCCACCTACACACACACTCAGTATCCCATACAAATACTTGGGCAACCAATCAATAACCCATATAGTTACTCATATAGCTACTTATCAACACATGCAACAGTTTACAGAACAACAGACATAATGATGCACAAATTAAGACAGTTTAGTCACTAACCCATGCACTCAGTGAGACACATTTAATCACTCACTCATACAGTCAGTCATGCACCTACTAAATCCTTCATCCAGACACTTATATATCCACTCATTCTTCAATATGTAAGAGATATTTTAACTTTACAGAAACATACAGTCACTGCATGTTGTCATCAGTGATGTCATCAGTGATGTCATTTGAGATGTCATCAGTGATGTCATCAGTGATGTCACTAACCATGTCATGAATGATGTAATATGTGACATCATCAGCAGTGGATTGCGGGTGCGCGATATATAGTTAGCGCTTATAACTATATATGGAATTTCAATGGTTTTATGCGAGTAAAATAAGGTTTTGTAAATGCAAATCCCTAACTATATATGGCCTAAAACCAATGGTTTTTTCATTGAATTTTCAAGGTTTTGTAAATGCAAATTCCTAACTATATATCCACTATAACCTATGGTTTTTTCTGTGAATATATATATATATATATATATATATATATATATATATATATATATAGCGCAGCATGGGGTTACTCAGTATGGATGAACTGAAATTTTTAAAAAACGAGCATCCAATCATGCCAGTTTTTTATCTCATACCAAAGATACATAAAAATGCCATCACACCTCCAGGGAGGCCCATAATTTCTGCTTGTGGAGGGTTATTGGAAAACACTACCATCTATATTGATTCATTTTTACAAGACTTTGAGACTGAATTACCCTCCTTCATCCAAGACTCGGGAGACTTCCTAAGGAAAATCAGCAACATTAGTTGGGACCCTGATTGCTCGCTAATAACATTGGACGTTACTTCACTCTACACCAGCATCCACCATCAGGACGGTGCTAGGGCTATTCAGTTTTTTCTTGATTTCAAACCGGCTGTTATGTCCAATCACAACAAGATGCTACTTGCTATGATTAATCACTGTTTGAACAACAATTTTTTATGTTCAATAAGCAATACTACCAACAGGTCAGGGGGGTTGCCATGTGGGCCTAGTGCTGAGCCAAGGGCTCGCATGATTGGTTTGGTTTTTGATTTTCTATGTTCTGCCCCGATGGCTCCAGCTAATTGTCTATGCCTTAATGTCGCTAGATAAATATGCTGGGACCATTTAAGATCATTGGTTATATAAATACCAAGGTAGGTAAAAGCTTTGACTACCTCTAGGGGGCGCTGGTTCATAGTTAGCTTAGATCGGAAATTACGGGGAGGATTAAAAACCATTAACTTGGTTTTGGCCACATTGACTTCAAGACCATGCTCCCCACAAAATTCCTCGAAGAGGTTGAGGGCACACTGCAGGCCACTCGGAGACTTTGATATAATAAGAGTATCGTCGGCGAACATTAATATTGGGACCTTAATGTCCGCCAATGAGGGGGCTTCTAAATTAGCAGACAGCATTCTAGCTACTACTCCATTGATAAACAAGGAAAAAAGCAGGGGGGCCATGGCACACCCCTGCCGAACTCCCCGCTCGACCGGGAAGTCTGCAGTGACCTCCCCTTGACTGCCCCACTGTATCCTGGCAAAATTCGCCTCATGCAACCTCATGACCAGGGTCAGTAAATCCTCCCGTATACCCAGTTTCCATAACACTGACCACAGCTTTGACCTGGGAACCAGGTCGAATGCAGCCCGCAAGTCCACAAAAGCGGCATACAGGCTGCCCCCGCCCAGCACCACAGTTCGCCACCGTAGCAGAGTAAAGCGGAACACCTGGTCCACCGTACTAGTGGCCTACCGGAACCCGGCCTGGTAAGGGGATAATGCATTTGTTTCATCAACCCAGGCCATAAGCCTTTTCACCACCATCCTCCCCTCCACCTTTTGGATGGTATCGATCAAGCTTATGGGTCTGTAATTACCCGGCAAGCCCTGATCGCCTTTCTTATGTACAGGGATAATGATTGCACCCTTCCAGGATGACAGAACAATTGCACCCTTGGCAACAGCGTTAATCAAAAACAGGATATATTCGCCCCAGCGTTCCTTATCATTAATGAAAAGATCCGCTGGGATCCCATCCAAGCCAGGAGCTCTTCCTCTTGATATTGCACTTGGGGCCAACAACACTTCACCATGGCTAAAAAAATTACCCTTGGGATAAACAGCCTTGTAATCTTCCATCTCAGAGCCGGGGTGGCTATCGGCATATTGTGGCTTGAAATAATTAACCCAGTCCTCCTCACCAACATTATTATCAGGGCAATTGGGTAAACCACCACTACCCCATTTAACAATACTCCAGAAGAGTCTAGAGTCTTTAATCTTATTTGCCTCCCTTAGTTCATTCCAATGCCTCTCATCCCATGTTCTTTTAGCAGAGGCTATACAGTCCTTGTAAATCCTTCTTGCACAACGGATAGCCACTTGATCTCTACTTTTAATAGCTATTCCCAAAGCTAGCCTGGCTTTCCTACACTGAGCGTTATACCACCTCGCAGAACTGGGAGGTACCTTATTGATTTTCCTAACCGGTTTCTGGAAATGGGATCTAATAGCACAAAAAAAGATTATCATGTATAGCAGTAATTTCTTGAGACCCTGGAACAACTGGTTTTTTTTTGCTCTAGGGCAATTATCGCCTTATCCACCTCCATGTCTATACTAGCCATAGACTGTTGATTAGCCAAAACCTTGGGCCATTTTAGCCGTCGCATATCGTTGGAGGATACGGGCAGGGGAACACCAACCCACTCTTTAGCGGGCTTCCCTGTTAAGGTCCACCACCATTTTTGTGTTACACATAGAGGGTCATGGTCACTTTCTATCCTGTGCTTTACTTCCATATCGTCAACTCCCATCCATAGTTGAAGACTGCACAGAACATAATTAATCCTACTCCTATTTCTACCATTATCGAAAGTGCATGCCCCCCCGTCACTCATTGTTCGCCCATTTAATGCCCTAAGGCCCCCCTCCAGGCAAATGGCATTCAAACATATAATATCCTAAGGCCAACGTTTAATTGGGTCTAGATTTAATTTGGGAACACCCCATAGCATATCCTCGTCCATCCCAACTAGATCATCACAAATGTCCAGGGGTTCAAACGTACGGTTAAAATCTCCAGCAATAATGATGTTATTATTCATGGAGTATGTCTCAAGTAGGGAGACCAGAGCCATAAGAACTACTGATTTCCCCCCATTGGAACCCTTGGCATATACATTGTATATATCCAGTCTCCCAGATAAGCCCATAATCACTTTTATAAGTTGGATATCATTACGGCCAGTCTCAACCACATTGATAGAAAAGGGCAGACATTGACGTACCCATGTAATCAGGCCACCCTTCGGACGACCCTTTTGACCTTTAGTTGCCGGGATCGAATAGTTCAGATACCCTTGGATAAAACAGGGCTCACACATCCAAGTATCCTGGAACATACACACATCGAAGCAATTTACAAAATCTACCCATTCCTGAGACTCCAGCTTGGGGCGGATACCAGCTATGTTCCAGGAAACCAAGCTTCCTACACCCTCCCTATCATTTATTACTGGTTCCCTGGGAGTTCCTAACGGGGGTACATCAGAGACTGTATTATTATCAGTATACTCTACTAGCCTAGAATTCCCCAGAGTTGGTACCACCCCCTATTAATGATGATCATGTGGGGGGTTAATGATGTGCTCTGAAATGCTGATGACTTGATTGTGAACAAGTCAGTCGCATTCATTAAGCCTCGAGAGGACGTTGAATCTATTTGTTGTTTCAACTCCACCTCTATATCTGGAGTCTCCCCCATGCCAACGACCAGATGGTATCAAGTGAGGTATAGGTCGCAATCCATGTCTTCCCATAAGGTGAGTTTGATTTGGAAAATTCCTCAGTGAGGGGAACCTATGAGAATGACATCAATAATGCAATTCGCAAAGCCAATGAATTAACTAGACATGAGGTACTGATTTGCAAGAAAGATAGGAGCAAGATCCAAGGTGAACCTCAGCAGCAAACCAGACTAATCTGGTCCTTTAACAAACAACATGGGGCACTGAGGAAAATTGTTAACAAACATTGGAGCCTCATCCGAAATGATCCAACTATCGGAGAGAGCATGCCAATGAAACCACTGATCACCTTTAGAAAAGCTCGCTTATTGGGTGATGCTCTGGTTAAATCTAGCCCTGAGACTAGTACCCCTGTCATCTGGCTAAATGCCAGTAGAGGTTTCCGCAAATGTGCGAGTTGCAAAGCCTGCAGGCATGGAGTCAATAGGACTGAGGTAATCACCCCCTTCTCTGAGAGCCCTTTAAAAATTACTAAGCAACTCACTTGTAAGACCGAGTTTGCGATTTATGTGCTGGAGTGTCCCTGTGGCCTGCGTTATGTTGGTAGTACCAAATTGCAGGTCCACAAGCGGATACTCCAGCACATCAGGGCCATCAATACCAGCGACGCATCATATCCTGTCGCACAGCATTTTAAAGAGCATCACAACAACAAGAGTGAACTCTTAATTATGTTATTGATGCGATTGGCCCATTAAGGAGAGGGGTGACAGAGAGGCACTCCTGCGTTCGACAGGAACAAAATATATCCTTAAATTGGACAGTAAGACCCCTGTCGGCCTGAATGCCTCAGAAGATTTCTATACTTGCCTTTAAATTGTTAATTTGGGTGTGGTATCTGTCTCGACTTTATGTAAGTAACACGTCTTAGCCGGTTGTTAGGCAGTCGAGATAGGTGGTAGTACTATCTAGTAGTTGGGTTCATATGGCTTAATGTCCGTTTGGGGTATACTTCACTGTTAGTTTTACTGCTGCAGTCACATGTTTAACTGTTCTTAAAAAACAAGAAGTGGGAAGGGGAAAAAAAGTCATTTATTAATCTAACTTCACATTCACTTTTCACAATTGCTGCACTTTCAGGGATTGCATAAAGGTCTATAACACAAAATTTTGAAAGGATAAGTTAAGCCACTCTTACATTAGTATTGTATTATCAAACTAGTAATACTTGCTAATAGGTATTTAACAGCATGGTATCTGATAGTAGACATATAGATTTGCACTAGCACTTTGGGTATTGGCGTATTTGCACAATATTAAAGCCGTATTTAGACGCAACAAATTACGGAATTTTAATATTTGGTTAAATTGTGTATCATTTGTACAACAGTTTTATCCTGAGGAATTTAACTAGATTTTAGACAATCAGACTTCTTATTTATGAGATGATTCCTGTGCCTGTATGATTTTTATGCCAACCAGCCTGTCTATTGCAACAAGAGGGATTTTTTTAACATTTATGTGTTTTACAGTTCTCTTTTTGTGGCTTGCGTGACATGACCTTGTTTGACCAATTGCATCCATCTAATTATATTGCACTTGCACTCTAAATAGTCCTCCCATCCATGCTGGCGTCATGTGACCAAGGCCTCTGGGCAGGTCGAAACGTTATGCGGGCAGGGCGAGCTTCACGAATAAAAATCTAATTGCTCACTGCAACTTTGGGTCGGCTCCTCTTTCCTTACCTTGTTGAGATCCGGTTGATGGGGAGTTTGTGGTGCTGGATTGGATGTACATGCATATATATATTCAATGAAAAAAACAGAGGTTTTACAATCGTTATAGTTAGGAATTAGCATTTAAAAAACCTTTGAAATTCACTGAAAAAACAATAGGTTTAACATCAGTTACAGTTAGCTGGACATTTTACTCATACAAAACCATTGAAATTCCCACGTTATAGTTAGTTGGACTCACTATAACTCGAGTGCCCGCAATCCACTGCTGATGATGTCACATATTACATCATTCATGACATGGTCAGTGACTGGTGTTAAACCTATTGATTTTTCAGTGAATTTCAAAGGTTTTTTAAATGCTAATTCCTAACTATAACGATTGTGAAACCTCTGGTTTTTTCATTGAATTTCAAAGGTTTTTTAAAAGCTAATTCCTAACTATAACGATTGTGAAACCTATGTTTTTTTTAGTGAATTTGAAAGGTTTTTTAAAAGCTAATTCCTAACTATAACGTTTGTGAAACCTATGGTTTTTTCAGTGAATTTCATAGTTTTTTTAAAAGCTAATTCATTTGTATATCGACTTTGTGACCTATGATTATTTTTTTTGTTAGCTGTTTTTTACATCAATGAATTTTTTTTTTTTAAACATTTGTTAAATGTATATATTTTTGTAAAAAAAATTTCCGGTGCGCTCACAGTGCGCGTACCGGAAAGTGCACCCGGAAGCGCACCCAGCGCTTACCCCACGAAATCTATTTTTAAAAAAAAAACGTTTTTTTGCCTGTCAGGGTCCTTCTAGGCCCCCCTCAGAAAACCTAGGGGGTCAGAGGGTGTCTATTCTGCCCCTTTTTATTTATTTCCCCATTTATTTTTCACCTCTTGTGTGTCTGTTCTTCAGAGTCACAAGATGGCGGACTATGCAGACCATTTCGAATGTTTACAGACACTCAAGAGCCAATTAGCTTTTGAAATTTACAACCAATTAAAATGTTTCTTTGGTTTTGAATTTGTGTGTGATGAAGTTTCATTGGTTTTCTACTAATGAAAGGGTTCTCTAATGAGAGGGAAACACAGCCATTTTGTGATAGTACTCTTTGAGGTACATTTGTGAGGAATTTCTGGTGTTGTATTTCTGGTGTGAAATTTACACAGAATTATCTCTTCTGCTGCTTTCTAAAAGGTCAGTTATTAATTTGTAAGGGAAATTTCATACTTGATAAAGCTAGTTTAATATTATCTATTACTAAAAACGATAAATTAAAGTGGTTTTTTTCTACTATTTACAGCAAGAAATTTAAAAAGAATATGGAAGTCAATGAGGACACCGTTAATATTAATTTTGAAATTTCTACAACCTTTATTGAGAATACTTTGATTGAGGTCTCAAATGATCCGGTTCATAACACTATTCAAGAAGAAGACCTTGTTTTGAGAGAAGATGGAATGGAGGATTTTAATGATGAGACTTTGGATGTTGAATTAATAGAATGTTTGGACTATATTGAGATCCAGGAGTCATTTATGAAGAGTTCTGATGAGGTGATTCCTGATCAATTAATGCTAGAAGTACTTCTAAGTTATGAAAATTTTGAAGAATAAATTTATATTTATAAATTATGAATAGTTTGAGACATTTTTCTGTTATTTAACTTGAAATTTATGAGATAGTAGTGAAATAATTGTAGTATAAAGTGAGACTTATAGTATAGAGTGCAATGTTTCTGTATTACATAGTTAGTTTACTTACAGTTACTTCCCTTCTCCCACTATATTTTCTCCAATGTGCATTTCACATCTCTTTTTCATCTCATGCCTTCTTTTTCTCACTATTTCCCTCTAATGTACACTATCGCCGCCATTTTTTGAATTTTTAGAAGACAGTGAAATGTAATGCTTCACGTCGAGAGGAGGCACCCCTAGAACTATGCCTGTTTTTAATAAGGCTTCCATCAAATACAAAAAATCTAGGTAGATGCGTCACTTTGTAAAGCCCTGTGCCACATTATATGTGCGTCAGGTGTAATGTATGCAAAGGGGGCGTATTGACGCAAAGAAGGGTTGTACAAATGACGCAGTGAAATCTATGAGATTTCACTGCGTCACTTTTAGGACGCTGTTGTGTCCTTATTTTGCACCTGCCTCACAGTAGGTGTAAGACTGACGCAGGCCCTTTCAGTTAGGACTTGCCCCATGTGAAAGGATGCATTGCTGGAATTTTTTTTTTAAATGGCATAAATGTCAAAGATTTTGCACGCAGCTTGTAAATATGCAGGCAGACAAAGCAATCTTTGACAGAGCTGTGTATTTATAAGGTAGACTCTCACAGTGATAAGATCTCTCACAGCATTTCATATTCCATATTCTTGTCTGAGTGCATATTTACAAGCTGTGTGCACAATCTTTGACACAGCTGTGTATTTATAAGATAGACTCTCACAATGTTAACATCTCTCACATTACATAAGGTAAGGTCATGAGCTTGCCCCATGTGAAAGGATGCATTGCTGGAAATTATTTTTTTTACTACAATTTTTTACACTGTTTTTCCCTGTGGTGCGCTTGGGAGCCTCATTTTTGAGACCATGCGCCACTTTTACGCCGCCGGTGTGTCACTTTTTGTGACAAAGCAGTGGTGTAAAAATTGTACCTTGTTGAGTTATATTTACAAAGTGACGCATCTAGGTAGATGCGTCACTTTGTAAACCCCTGCGCCACAATATATGTGGCCAAGTGTAATGTATACAAAAGGGGTGTATTGACGCAAGAAAGGGTTGTAGAGGTGACGCAGTGAAATCTATGAGATTTGTGATAAGTGAGGCTAGCGCTATAAGGATACAGAGGTGTGGGAATATCAAAGAAGAGTAGGGAGGTTATGGAAAATAGTATAGAGAAAAAAAATATTCTACACCAAACTTACCTTATAAGTAATATCAACTTAGTTTTATATTTTCATTTAAATTTATATCTGTGAAAGATAAAACAAAATAAGTTACAATATTTATAATATATATTTTACAATACAAGAGACAAAGTAGGAGATTAACAAGGGTAACTGAGGATGAGTGAAGGGCAGGGAGGCTGATGAAAAAGGGAAAATAAAGAGAGGATAAAAGCAAGTAAGCTTGAGACAAATGAAGTGAAGGAGTGAGAATATAGAGCTAGTGAAGAAAAAAGTGACACAAAGGAACTGAGTAAGAGAGCAAAGAAAGGTAAGGAAGGGAGTGTGGGTTATTTTTAGGGAGTAAGCATGACGGAAGAGGAGTGAGAGAGGGAGAGGATCCAGAGACTGAAGCTAAAAGACAGGCTGTGAGGGAAAAGGAGTGAGGATGTGAGAGGATAGAGGAAGTGAGAAAAGAAGGGAATAGAGTGTAAAAAGGTGAATGAGAGAAGGAGAATTATTGAGGTAACAAAGAAAGGAAACAAAGGGAAGGGAAGGAAGTAGAGTGACTGACAGCTGGAAATTGGTGGCTGGGAGAGAGGTAATGAGCAGTGAAGGAATGGTTAATGAGAATAAGTGTGGAAAATGGAATAAAGGAAGGGAGGTGAGGAAGAGTCAAAAAAGGCCAGTGAGGTTGAGTTAAAAAGAATGATAGAGGGTGGAAATAGGTAAGTGAGCATAAAAGAATGGAAAAATAATATATATTTAATAATAGAAAATACAAAATCATTTCAACAACATGTTAAATGGTTTATTTTTGCTGTTCTCAGAATATATTGAATTTCACTTAAAACAGTGACTTCAAAAGTACTCATCATATAACAGCGGGCAAAAAAATAACACAATCAAAATGATTGTGTTTAAAAAAACCATTGAATAATTACTTAAATAATGTACATTTTTAAAAACCATATCTAAACTCACTTTTAATCCATCCACTTTTCCACAAGGCCAAATAGTATATGCAAAGTCCTTTTCTATGTAAATTAGTCCACTGTTTTCGTAATGTTTCATTTACCCAACTTTCTGAAAGAAAAGCTCCAACATCTTTCAACCTTATGAAACAAGTGTTTTACTTCCATCTCAAGCTTATATTTAATAAATAATTCCTATAATACTCACAGCACACTTTATATAATAAACATATACTATCGCTATGAGAACTACATGTTTTTTATTACCTTCATCACTCTCATTCAGAAAGTAATTTTGAAGAGCAAACTAAGTTATATTAACTGCTGCAATGTTCATAGCCAATTACCTTCCCTAAAATTTCGGTTGTAAAAACACTGGGTAAGAATTTAGTAAGTCAGAAGGCAAACGTTGTTTGAAAGTCAATTGAGTATCATTACAGAGATTTCAACCTTTTTCACATTTTAAATAAGCTGTGTAATGTCCTGATGTTGTTGAAGGACCATCATGGTAAATAATTCCTGCAGTTGTAAAGGTTCTTCCTGAAATTGATAATTGAGAAGCCACAACATTTTTAATTAAGGTTGTCAATTTAGTCCCATCAGGTCTACATCGTTGGAACATTAAAATAACATACTGTCCATATCTTATTAAAAATAAAGTTGATAGCATTTCAGATTTACATTGACTACAAGCCATGTTTTGATTTGCTGCTCTAACTACATTATTAAAAGACACTGATTTGCAGTCTGGTAAAGTCAAATATATAAATCTTTCAGTGTGTACTGTAGTACTACTTGAAAATGAGCAATTGTCACAGTCATGTTGCCATTTATAAGAAAGGCCAAAAAGATTTTCTACATCTACTCCTTTATCTTGTAAAACAACAAGCATATGCATTAGTAATTCCTGACAATCTTGCTGAATATTCTGTGAAAATTGATTTAGACCAGTACATATGTCTAAAACCTTTCGAATTTCAGAAACACTTTGTATTTTTGTTCTATCACTGCTACATTTCTCAAACACAGAATTTAATAAACAACAAAGTGTTTGATCACGATTTTCAGCAATCTGTTCTTTTACAGTTTGGAGAAAGAAAACAACATTAACCACTACATTAGCATATCAGTTGACACCAGAACTATTTTCAAACTGAAATCCAACAACATTTTTAACTGAATCATTTTCCTTTCTGTTTACAATTACTGTTTCATCTACTTTTTTTCTTTTTGCTACAACTTCACTAAAATTTTTCTAATTTCTTCTTTTTCGGCCTACCACGCGCTTTTCAAACAGAGGATATTGAGGTAAATTTGGAGCATACTCTCTTCTTAACCTATTATATTCTTTTACACAATTTAGATCTGCATTAATCTTTGTCTCATCAAAATCATTCAAGTACAATCCAGATAAAGTTCTGACTCGAGATAAAGCAACATATGCCATGCCCTCCTTGAACACAGAATTTCCAATATTCACCAAAGCAGTATCAACACTTAAACCTTGAGATTTATGAATAGTTACTGCATATGCTAAAGAAACAGGAAACTGTTTTCTCGGACATATAAATCTTTCACTAGCAAAAAGCGAGCAGAACAACGACTGATTTGTTGTACTTCTTCAATATCATCAAATTTAATTTTTATAATTTCAATACCATCTCTATTTCGGTAATTCATAAAATCCACAACATGACCCATTGCTCCATTTACTAAACCTCTTTGTAAATTACGTTGTAGACTTATATGACAATTTAAAGATACATACAGAGTCTTTTCCATACCAGCAGTTTTAGATATTGTCTTCTCTAAAGAATTCAATTTTGTTTTCAACTTTTCTGACAAAATAATAATGGCTCCTTCATGTTCTATTTCATCAAAAGCTTCCAGTTTCACAATCTCTTGATTTTCCAACTTTAACATTTTGGTGTTGAAGATTGAACATTCTTGCAGAGTTGGCATCAAGCATATGACAGATTTGTTTTCAGGAATTTTCTTAAAAATATTCTCTGGGAGAATATTTTCCTTTGGAAACAAATTTGAAATTAATCGTGCATGTAAAGCTTTTTTTGCCATGCTCAGTTACTTTTCCAATTCTTACATCTTGTAGAATATTTTTATAATTTTCATCCTTTGCCTGTCGCATATTTTGAAGTAGTTCTGCATATTTGAAATTTAGCCATATGTTAACATTTCCAATGCTTCCTAAGCACTTCCTGGTATCTTCATGCGTAAGCATTTTAAACACTGGCTGTCCTTTCACTGGAGTTAGTTGCAGTAAATCTCCAAAAACAATGATGTGTTTGCCTCCAAATAACACATCATAGTCTCTTTTAAGAGTTTCTTGCATTCTTAAATGCACAAAAGCAAGCATTACATTTGATACCATGCTTACTTCATCAATGATAAGAAGTTTCATTTTCTTAAGTACTCTTGAAACTTCACAACAAGCTTCTCCAGATAGCTTGTGGTATTGTAATTTGTTATCATGCTCCACTGGCAGCATCAATAAGCGGTGTAAAGTAATTCCTTTAATGTTGTGTGCTGCCAATCCAGTTGGAGCAGTAACAACACAAGAGAGCGATGACTCAGTTTTTTTCTGCAAATATGTTGCAATCACTTTAATCAGGAAACTTTTCCCAGTTCCTGCTTCTCCACTGACATATAGTCCGATAAGCACAAATGATGTACATGAGCACTCTTTTTTCTCATGTAATAAACCATGCTCAATTTGTTGTGTGACTTGGTCATATATTTGTCCCTGTTCAACTTTTAGTTCTTTTTCCAAATCTTCTAAGTCAACTCCATCCTCCTGAGCTTATTCCATGGCTCTTTCAACTTCATCCATGGCAGTGGCAGCTTCATTTTGTATAATTGGTCCTCCTAGTGGATCCTGACTCAATGAAGCAGAACTCTGACTGTCTTGAGAACTGTCTCTAGCAATCTCTGCTGCAATTGTAGCTTCTTGCTGTATTTACTCGTTCAACATTTGCAGATAACTTGAAAAAACAGGACATTTTATGGTATCTTTGGTTGCATTGAACGAATCTTCATGAGTAAGAAAATCTCCAAGTAGTTCCTCTTCTCTACGCCAAGGTTTAAAGAGTTGTAAAATAAAATTCTCTTTTGTCTGGAGAATCACAACTCAATTTTCGATGATTAATCAAATGGAAAGGGGCGACCACTCGGTCCCCCCGAACGTATGGCGGAGTACCTCGATCCCCCCGGGAAGCCATTTTGGGCGGGAGGCGCGTCTCGGCTGGTATGCCCGAAGCGGCGTAGCCGGGGCGCGCTTTTTCCTGCCCTAGAGTGGGCTGGCCTAGACACTGACGCGGCTGGCCACGCCCTCGGGGCAGGCAGGGGCGGGTTTACGCCCGCCCTGAAGACGGATAAAAAGGGACGCAAGACCAGAAGGCATCCTCTTGTTCCTGTGCTCTGAAGCTGCACCTCCTCGCTGCACGTGAGCTTGAGACGGAACGAAGAGCCAATTTTGAGCGTTGTAATCTTTCTTTTGTCTTACAGATACTCTGTCGGAGGAATGCCCAAGAAAGGCGGGAAGAGAATGACGACTGAACAGATGGTTCGGGTCCTCATGAAGGAGATGACTGAGCTGAAAAAGCGGGTAGCGGAGAGAGACGGGGAGGGGGGGCCGGAGCGTCCGTCGGCCGGAGCGGCTCCAGGAGGAAGAGCCAAGAGGCCAAGGAGGGGACCAGCTGGGGGAGACGTCCCGGTTCCCTGTACCCCGCTCGAAGCGCCAACCCCAGTACCGGCGGAGGGGAATCCGATTCCTGTGGTGGTCATCCCGGTGTCCAATGAGGATATGCCGCCCGAGCTGGCAGCACAACTTGCAGCGTGGTTGGGCGACAGTAGTGAGGGCGCCACGGCTGCCGAGGCCCAGGCGCTGATGAAGCAATTGCGCGGGAAACGGGATGCAGCCAAGATATCCGTGCCGGCTGCAGTAGTTGACAAGCCACAAGGGACGATGGCGACCGCAGATGCAGCGTCCGGTGCAGGTAAGCGGCCATTGCCGATTGCGAGGGATGAGTCAGCACCCTCTCGTAGAGAAAGGTTGGGACAACATGTGCCTTTGGCAATTAAGGAGAAGATTTGGGCGGGGGAATATGTGAACATCTTCTCGTTGCTTGTTGACCATTATGAGGTGGAGCATGTTAAGGGTCAGAAAGATCTTATGCATCCGAGTGTTTGGCGCGCAAAAATGGCCGCCTTTAAAGTGAATGAGAATATTGGCAATTGGGGCAATGCATGGGGAATTTTTACGTCGATCTTGGGGGAACGTAGGCCCGAGTTGCTTTCCGAGTTGCCGACCTATCAGTCACGAATCATGGGGTACTCGACATCATACCAGGGTAACCATTGGTTCTGCTACGATAATCTTTTTAGAAAGGCTAAAGAACATAATAAAAGCTTAACCTGGGATTGTTATGATTCTTTGACATGGGATAAAATGAAGGAGACAGGTATGTTAAAAATGCCATTGGTAGGGAGTAATGTTGGCGAATCCTCCCGCCATTATGGGGGGACGCCCTTTCGTTCAGGTACGAGTACCGACGATTACTCGAGACCTGCCGGCAATACAGGTAAAAGGGGTTTCTGCTTCAATTTCAACAGAGGTAAATATACCAGGCCCCAGGGATCGTGTAAATTTAAACATGAATGTAGTGGGTGCGGGTCGTCCCATCCTGAGTCCACGTGCAGAGCCAAAACGGGTGATAACGGGGGGAGGGGAGGCGCCAAACAGGTCTAACGTAGTCCGAGGGGCGCCTTTACCTACCCCGATTGATACCTTGGCGATGATTCCCTGGCTCAGTGAATACCCGGATCGTACTTCTGCTGGGGTGCTGCGGAACGGATTTTCGTATGGTTTCCGCATCCCGGTAGGGGACTTTCAGGGTGTGGAGATGTGTAAAAATCAACTTTCCGTCCTGCAGCATACGACCGTGGTTCAGGATAAGATCCGGAAAGAGGTTACTCGAGGTCGGGTCGCCGGCCCGTTTAGTGTACCCCCGGTACAGAATTTTGTTTGTTCTCCTTTAGGGGTGGTCCCCAAGAAGGACCCAGGTGAGTTCCGACTGATCCATAATTTGTCAGCCCCACGTGGTCTTTCTGTAAACGATGCAATAGATCCAGAAGTGTGTTCGGTGCGGTACGCATCCTTCGATGAGGCCGTAGCCATCTTGAATCGCCTGGGGCCCGGGGCGCTGATGGCGAAGTCAGATATCGAGTCAGCGTTCCGGTTGCTCCCGGTACACCCAGACGACCAGGGTCTCCTGGGTTTCAGGTTTCAGGGTTATTATTACATGGATAGGTGTATGCCGATGGGGTGCTCTATATCTTGTGCCTATTTCGAGAAATTCAGTAGTTTTCTACAATGGGTCTTCACAAAGAAGACGGGTTTCCAACATGTAATGCATTACCTTGATGATTTTCTGTTCCTGGGGGCAGCCGGGGATCTCGAATGTGGCCAGGCCTTGGCCGAGTTTTGTGTATTAATGAAGCATTTTGGTGTGCCATTGGCACCAGGTAAGACGGTGGGTCCTGCGACTTGCCTCGAGTTTCTGGGGATCGAGTTAGACTCCAGAGAGGGTTGTTTTCGTTTGCCAACTGACAAAGTGTGGAAGTTCAGGGCAGCCCTGCAAGTGTGTCTAAATGGATCTAAAGTTACGCTGCATCAATTACAGCAGTTGGTGGGACAGTTGAATTTTGCACTGAGAGTTATACCGATGGCCCGCCCCTTTTCCCGTTCAATTGCCCAAGCTATGGTCGGCCTAAAGGAGGGCCATCATCGCACGAGACTATCGGCTGAGGTCCGCCAGGACGTGCGTATTTGGTTAGCATTTCTGGCGGACTTTAATGGTCGGGTCATCTGGAACAAACCTGCCGTGTCCTCTGAAGAGCTGGGGCTATGGACAGATTCAGCAGGTAGCATAGGTTTTGGTGCCATCTTCGGCACAAAATGGTCGGCACAAAGGTGGCCGACATGGTGGCATGACAATGGTCTGACAAGTAATATTGCTTTCCTGGAACTTTTCCCCATTTTGGTGGCCCTGAGAACCTGGCCAGAAGGGTTCAAAGATCACTCTGTGATATTTTGGTCTGACAATATGACCGTGGTCGAGTGCATCAATAGTCAGGCAGCACGATGTAAACTAATTTTAAGACTGCTCAAAGAAATTGTTTTACTGTGTATGCAACTGAATGTGCTATTCAGAGCAAAACATGTCCCAGGGGTAATGAATCAGGCGGCTGATGCACTGTCTTGTTTTCATATGCAGGCTTTCTCGGGTTTCCTTCCCTCAGCGGACCCAGAGCCGGCACCCTTTCCCGAAGCTCTCTGGTCTCTCGGTGCCCCGAACTTCGTCACCTCGTGGGAGAGAGTCTAGCACCAAGGACGAGGAAGGCATATGAAGGGGCGTTTCGGTCCTATTTGGCCTTTTTGGGGACTGATAGAGAGAGGCTTTGGGGCCACGAGGAATGGGTAGTGAATTTTCTGATATCCTTACGTAGGGCTGGGAAATCGGTGGCTACGGCCCAGAGGCATCGTGCTGCTATTTCCTTTGTTGCCAGGGCTCATAGTATCCAGGACCCGACAGCGTCTTTCGTTGTACAGAAAGCGCTGCGTGGGTGGCAACGCCTTGAGGGTCGCAGAGTAGATGAGAGGCGCCCGATAGGTTTGGATAGGTTGGCCCAGTTGTTGGCTACACTCCCTGCCACATGTTCATCTCGGTTTGAGGCGGTGTTGTTCCGAGCCGCTTTTACGCTAGCTTTTCATGGGGCGATGCGGGTAAGCGAACTGGTGGCAAGGAACAAACAGGATGTGGCGGGGGGTTTGTGCCAAGAACACGTTCAGATCAGAGGAGAGGCAATGACTGTCTCCTTTGTCAGGTCCAAGACCGATCAAGACGGGATGGGTGACTGCATAATCATACGCAGGATTCCCGGGTCCTCCATGTGTCCGGTAAAGTGTTTGGAAGATTACCTAGCACGAAGGGTGGCATTATGGGGGGGGACCTTGTTGAGACACGCGGACGCCACCCCACTGACAAAATTTCAGTTTCAGCGGGTGCTTGCGATGTCAATTGCCGCTGCGGGCTTGAACCCGGGCGAGTTTGGGACCCATTCCTTTCGGATAGGGGCTGCTACGGAAGCTACAGCCAGGGGTCTTAATGTTGAACAAGTGAAACGAGTGGGGCGTTGGTCCTCCAATTGTTATAAGAGGTATGTGCGGTTGCACATGTTGTGAAGCTGTAATGATGTACTCACGCCTCTTGTTTTTGTTTGGTTTTCAGTTGCGCAAGCCTACGAGGCGGGGCGGACTATGCAGTCGACCCAACACCGGGCCAGCGGTCAGACATCACCGGCTGTGAAAGAGGAGGTGTGGGTCGTGGGCCACTCATACGTGAGGCGTGCCGCGGACGTATTCAAAGCAGGTGACATGATTCACGTAGCTGGGGAATACGGGTACAGGGTGTCCTTCTACGGAAGAGGCGGTCTCTGTATTGACCAGTTTCAAACATTTTTCGAGGGTTTGTTAGGGCGGACGAGGTCACCGCCGTCTATAGTCATAGTACATTTAGGGGGCAATGATTTGGTCACCACCGGTAGACGACTTCTCCTGGAGGCAATGCTTTCCGCTGTAAGTTGGTTGGCGAGGAGAGTTCCGGGGTGCACAATTGCGTGGTCCCATATGATCCCACGAAAGGTGTGGCGAGGGGCTATTTCTATTCCTGCTTTGAATCATTCTGTGAGAAAGCTTAATAACAAAGTGAGTAGGTTGTTCCGTTCCAGGACATTGCATTCTATTTCGCATGGCTGTATTAATGATGACAGTATGTATTTGGGGGATGGTGTGCATTTGTCTCATGTGGGGAATGAGTTACTCATAGCAGACTTCTTAGCATGGTTAAAAACGTTAAAACATGACCTTTAGGTAGGAGCTTTGTGGGGGGTCCGGATAGCCGGTCAACTATCCGGCCTGTGGCGGTAAGGTCATGATCGGTGAGCACTAATTGGAAGATCCCTATGAGTGGGCGTCACCCAACACGGATGGGAGCGCTCGGGAGAGGTGGCCTTTGGCCCCTCAACGGGGAGGCGGTCCCTTCTAAGGATGGGTCGCCGAAAGAAAAGGAAAGGCGGTCAAGGCCCCTTCCTGTGTAGGAGGGGTTACAGCCCCCTCCTGGGGAATTTCCCGGGGCCAGTGACGTCTGCGACGGCAGATGTGGTAAGTTGTGTGGGGTTTGGGGGGAGGTCTACGCTACCTTCTAGATACCTCACACGAGTCCTCGAACGACCTTTAAGTGGCGTCGAGTTTAGGGGTGCCCCCGTCAAGTCAAGGGAAATTGGTAGTTGCACTCGAGGTACGCCTCAGTGCTGTCGCCCCTCCCAAGTGGGGGGGGGGTATGTCTGGTTAGGGATCTTGACACCGGTTACGACCTTGCCGTTGGCCCTTAAACGTTAGGATGTACAATTTCAAAATTTCAAGAAAATGTTTTGTAGGTTGTTAGTTCGGCTAGGAGAACCTCTGTATTAGAGAATCTGGTAAGGTTAGCCAAACATCGCAATGTGGTAATGAAATTGTACATTAATATGAAAATGTTAATTTTTAATTTTTGTTTTAATAAATACGGCCGGGGAGGGTCACTCCCTCCCTCATCCAAAAACTTCAAGAACTGTTTCCGGTTTCCCTCCTTTGGGGATTGTGTTGAGAGGGGGTGGCGGGTATCTCAGCCATATGGAAAGGGGCGACCACTCGGTCCCCCCGAACGTATGGCGGAGTACCTCGATCCCCCCGGGAAGCCATTTTGGGCGGGAGGCGCGTCTCGGCTGGTATGCCCGAAGCGGCGTAGCCGGGGCGCGCTTTTTCCCGCCCTAGAGTGGGCTGGCCTAGACACTGACGCGGCTGGCCACGCCCTCGGGGCAGGCAGGGGCGGGTTTACGCCCGCCCTGAAGACGGATAAAAAGGGACGCAAGACCAGAAGGCATCCTCTTGTTCCTGTGCTCTGAAGCTGCACCTCCTCGCTGCACGTGAGCTCGAGACGGAACGAAGAGCCAATTTTGACCCACCCACCAGCCCCTGAAGACAGCCAGTTGTTTGTAATAAAAGTGATCGATAATTCTATTTCGTTTACAGGTTGTGGTATTATCGTGTTGATATTGAGTGAGTAATAAAGTTGGTTTACTTTATGTCTGTTTGGTGATTAAAGAAATTCGGATTTAGGGTACATTTATAAGTATGCTTTTTCGGTCATAGTGGCCAATGTATTGTTAGTTTTGTTAGCATTGTCGTATTTATTTTGGTCGGGCGGTAAGGTCATGATCGGTGAGCACTAATTGGAAGATCCCTATGAGTGGGCGTCACCCAACACGGATGGGAGCGCTCGGGAGAGGTGGCCTTTGGCCCCTCAACGGGGAGGCGGTCCCTTCTAAGGATGGGTCGCCGAAAGAAAAGGAAAGGCGGTCAAGGCCCCTTCCTGTGTAGGAGGGGTTACAGCCCCCTCCTGGGGAATTTCCCGGGGCCAGTGACGTCTGCGACGGCAGATGTGGTAAGTTGTGTGGGGTTTGGGGGGAGGTCTACGCTACCTTCTAGATACCTCACACGAGTCCTCGAACGACCTTTAAGTGGCGTCGAGTTTAGGGGTGCCCCCGTCAAGTCAAGGGAAATTGGTAGTTGCACTCGAGGTACGCCTCAGTGCTGTCGCCCCTCCCAAGTGGGGGGGGGGTATGTCTGGTTAGGGATCTTGACACCGGTTACGACCTTGCCGTTGGCCCTTAAACGTTAGGATGTACAATTTCAAAATTTCAAGAAAATGTTTTGTAGGTTGTTAGTTCGGCTAGGAGAACCTCTGTATTAGAGAATCTGGTAAGGTTAGCCAAACATCGCAATGTGGTAATGAAATTGTACATTAATATGAAAATGTTAATTTTTAATTTTTGTTTTAATAAATACGGCCGGGGAGGGTCACTCCCTCCCTCATCCAAAAACTTCAAGAACTGTTTCCGGTTTCCCTCCTTTGGGGATTGTGTTGAGAGGGGGTGGCGGGTATCTCAGCCATATGGCCTTTTCTTTGTTTTACTAAACAGCCTTCACATCCAATTACAGCATATACACCTTTATTGATGTCTTCTGTGATGTTCCTTTTAAAAGTGTAGGTTTGCAGAACTTCATAGAGACAAGCGTTCTCAAGGTGAGTACTTATATTTGGATAGTATGTATCCAACATGGTTGTCTTCAAAATATCTGTACTGTCTGGTTCTTTCTCCGCCAAATACTCAATTTCTTGTACAGATTTCAAAATTCGGTTTTGTGTGGCAGCGAGACCTAGACTCACCCAAATGATGGTTCTAGATTTGGCATATAGACTTGCTGATGAAAACCGATCAGAACATTCATACGCTCCAATTTCTCGATGCGACAACATCTCTAAACTGTAACTGTATAATTTCTTGCTTAGACTCTTTTCATGTGAAATTTCCTCCCACATTTCCTTCAGTTCCGTTTTTTCTGATTTTGTGATGTAAGACGTCACATATCGAGCCACTGCAATAGAGTTGGCAGCCACATATTGAATATCCATGTAAGCATTCCACATGGACAAAATGACTGGGTTGTAGTCATTTATGTATTTGGATTCCTCATTTCTTCTTAGGTTGTATGTATTTTTGGGTGATTTCCTTGTCACAGTATGTCACAGAGAAGACATAAAATTGTTGACTCTTCCTTTCGATGTTACTGGACGTGGAAATGCAAAACGACATTTCGTGTAGAATTTGTCCTTGGATTTGTATTTTCGACGACAGTATTGCCCACAATGATGGGTTTGAAAGCATAAAACTTGCTGTCTTAAATTGTTTTCGTCTGTACTTTTCGGAACAGTACATGTAGAATACTGCTCAATGAAACTCATCACTTTCTCATCTGAATCTGTTCCAAATTTTGGTGCATCTTTAATCCATAGCAGCATATGTATATGAGGAGCACCTCTTGCTTGATACTCCTTTCTCCAAAAGAAATCCAACACCTCTCCAAGCGGAGGATTTTCTTTTACTTGTAATAAAAGACATCACAGCTTCAAACCTATGATTGAAATACCTGCATACATTAACTGGATCCAAAGAGCACAGTTCTCCAGGTGTCTTGTATTCAATATTTTCAATGTTTTTATTTGCCTCTCGTAGAAATTCAAGTAAGTCTTCCCAAGCATACTAAGCACAGCTAAGAGTGAGGAACAATGTAGGAGTTCCTAAGTTTCTTAGCATACATTTCAATTCCCCATGACGACGGTACCAATACTCGTTAGTACCACGCTGACATGCCATGAGATTAATTAGCTGAGATTCCAAAACACTGTCTTGCAGTTTGACTTTATCCATAAAATCCCTTGCCGAAACATTATGTAGATGTGCTCCACTTTTCAGTATATGGTTTACTGCATAGGAAAGTCCAGACAAGTCACTCTCAAACAGTAGATGGAACAAATATAGAATGTATTGACGAAACCTTGGATCTTCTGCATATAATCTTGAAGTCCGGTTTTCAGATGCAGGAATTTGAACAGGTCGGTCGTCATATCGTCCACCTTCACCTGTTGGAAATAACTGTGGAAAACAACGAGCTTCCAAACTTTCTTCCCATACACTAATGAGACTTCCTTCTGCTTTTTTCATCTGAAACAAGTCAATAGCATTCCCCATTACTTCTTTGGAATGCAATGGATGAACACTATAATGTTCATGAATTTCTTCACTTCTAGAGACATCAACTTTTTCTATTTGCCCAGCAGAGACATCAGTGTCCCTTTCTACAGTTGTTTCTTCTTCTCCCAGATACACATTTCTGTAGTACTGATTATTTTTACCAAATACAACGTTGCCTTCTTGACTTTCCTAACATCCACTAATTCTTGCCAGATTTTCTTACTTTTTGTCGGAACACCATTAACTAGAATAACCAGAGGTTCCTCTTCTACTTTTTCAACACCAATCGTATCAATATTTGTCTTAAAATCTAGAGGCAAATAAACAACTCTTCCCTTTAATCCTCTCTGTAAATCTGAAGGAGGCAATTTCCTAGTCTTAGGCTCCAAGCGAACAATAGCCTGAAAAGGATGCACACATTGAATCAGAATAGACTCATAGGTATTTAAATCCATCAATTCAGAAGGAATGTCTACCAACTCCAGATTATTATGAACAGCTCTAGCAGGCATTTTATTTTCATTTAATTTATTATAGCAATATGTACAAATATGTTGATCAGAGCCCAAATCAAAACAATTTTCAACCAACAAATAAGTAGCAAAATCCTTCCACTCATTATTATTTATCTTTTCGCTTTTTACATATAAATCAACTAATCTAGTCTGATGCTTATAATGAGTTTGTCGACAATAGACACAAGGAAAATTAGGCCTTTCACTTCAATCGACTTTAAACTTTATAATTTCATTTTCAGAATGTTCTGTACTGAAAATCTCTTCATTCTCTTCTACATTACCTTCTATTAGTGTATCAATTTCTGTACTGAACTCTTTTTTACCAAAGTAACAAGACTCAATTTCATCACAAATGTTTTTGACATCTAATTCAGTTCCATGCAAAAGAGCACTGTTTAACTGTTTTAGTTTAAGTGCTGGACTTTTTGCATAGTACAACCTTCTCACTAATTTCCTCACTTTATTATGATGCACTGCTAACATCCTAAAATGATGAAAAACACTCTGACATACTTTGCTTGAAAGACAAGCCAATGAATGCCCTTGCAAACCCGTTTTTTCTCTCAGTCTACAAGGATCTTAGTCTTGTAAAATTTTCATTTTTTGTTTCACACTTTTCTTAGTATATGTCCGTAAGAAATTGCAAAACATCCACAATCTTAACTATGTTTTTTTTTCTTGTAAAAAGCAGTCTTTTTTTTATATGTTTTGATATTTTTTAATAAATTTAAAAAAATTCCGTTGTAAAACATTCGTCTACGAATGTCAGAAAATTGTTTACTTCTTGTATTTCTTTGCAAGATATTGTCTCCTTGTACACGTCTAACATTTTTAGAAGGATATCCTGTCTTTTTTTTAAATTACAGGTGTTTCATTTTTCTTAGGTAAACAACATTTTTTGCTTGACATTTCAATAAGTTCTACTTTGCTTACCAGGAGCATTTTTCTTTTTCTCCGAAGATTTTATTTTGGTTGGTTCTTGGTTTTCTTATTCCTTAGACCTTAATTTCCCGCTTATAATTTTTATCTGCTCTGGTTTTAGAAGGCATGTTTTTGTTTGTTTGTATAGATGATTATAATCTGTGGAAAACAAAAAAATAACATATACACCACTACAAACATATTACATAGCAATTACAATAAGTAAACAATATAAACACTAGTATACAACAAAAGGCTCATTTACATTACATGTGCTTTGCTTTGTGTCAAAAACGATTTACTAATTAATATTACATCTTGTTTATAAATAGGTGGCCTGTTTTTGGCCTGTAGATACAGAGAAATAATTAGTGAAGAGACACACATAGTGCTTGTACAGACAGAGATGGTAGATTACATGTAATATCGTACCCATGTGCCTCAGATCACACCACATCTATTGCATTTTCAATGCTAGTTTACCTTGCTTTCATGAAGAAAGCAGTCAGATGTGTCACACATTTGCCATACATTTAGAATGTTAGCACTCTAGTTGCTCATTATTTCAAGCTTCACTCACAGTGTAATCTTAGACAGATTAATTGGATTTTAGATATAATGTACCATGTCTGTCACTGCCAACAGTATGTGTGTCACTGAGGGCAAGATCTATTGCATTTGCAATGCTTGTTTACTTTGATTCCATCAGGAAAGCATTCAGATATGTCACACATTTGCCATAAATTCTGAATGTTTGACATTAATGCTGGTCCAGAGATAGTGTAAAGGTTTCATTGGCATATTTACAAACCGCTTGCACAATGTTAGCTATAATTTACTAATTAATGTTATATCTTCTTTATATATAGGTGGTATGTTTTTGACCTGTAAATACAGAGAAATAATTTGTGCAGAGACACACATACTGCTTCCACAGACAGAGATGGTAGATTACATGTAATATCATGGACATGTGCCTAAAAGCACACCAAAACTATTACATTTTCAATGCTTGTTTACTTAGGTTCCATCAAGAAGGCATTCAGATGTGTAACACATTTGCAAAAAAATCTGAATGTTTTACATTAATGCTGGTCCAAAAATAGTGTAAATGTTTCATTGGCATACTTACAAACCGCTTCCACAATGTTAAATATAATTTACTAATTAATGTTATGTCTTGTTTATAGATAGGTTGTTTGTTTTTCGCCTGAAAATCATTTGAAATAATATGAGCAGAGACATATATACTGCTTGCAGACAAAGAAATGGTAGATTACATGTAATATGGTACCATGTGCCTAAGATCACACCAAATCTATTGTATTTGCAATGCTTGTTTACTTTGAATCCATCAAGAAGGCATTCAGATGTGTCACACATTTGCCATATATTCTGAATGTTAGCACTCTAGTTGCTCATTATATCAAGCTTCACTCACAGTGTGATTTTAAACAGATTAATAGGATTTTAGTTATAATGTCCCATGTCTATCCCTGCCGACAGTATATGTGACTCTGCCTAACATCACAATAATGGGTGAATCAACCTTCAGTCACAGTTTGATCTTAGGCACATAATCAGAATGTTAGATATAATGTACCATGTCTGTCTCTACTGGCCAAAAACAGGCCACCTATCTATAAGCATATATATATACCAGACTTTTTACCAAAAAACATTTTCCATACTAAATTGTTTTTAACACAAAGCACAACCCATTTAAATGACCACTCCAAAGCAAAGCAGTAACCTAATTATTTCCAAAATACATTTCCAAAATACACCATACAAAAACACAATATGCTTCTAGACTCTCGCAATTTAACATCTCTCACAGCATTGGTGGGGAGATGCATAAACACACAACTATGTCAAAGATTGGGCACACAGCTTGTAAATATGTCTCTCTTTTTTTGTATATTCTATCTCAATTTATGCCATTTAAAAAAAAAACTTCCAGCAATGCATCCTTTCACAAGGGGCAAGTCCTAACAGAAAGGGCCTACGTCAGTTTTACACCTGCTGTGAGGTAGGTGCAAAATTGTGACACAACAGCGTCATAAAAGTGACGCAGTGAAATCTCATAGATTTCACTGCGTCATTTGTCCAACCCTTCTTTGCGTCAATACGCCCCCTTTGCATACATTACACCTGGCGTATATATAATGTGGCGCAGGGCTTTACAAAGTGACGCATCTACCTAGATGCGTCACTTTGTAAATATAACTCAACAAGGTGCAATTTTCACACCACTGCTGTGTCACAAAAAGTGGCGCACCAGCGGCATAAAAGTGACGCATGGTCTCATAAATGAGGCCCTCAAGCGCACCACAGGGAAAAACAGTGTAAACAATTGTAGTAAAAAAAATAATTTCCAGCAATGCATCCTTTCACATGGTGCAAGCTCATGACCTTACCTTATGTAATGTGAGAGTTAACATTGTGAGAGTCTACCTTATAAATACACAGCTGTGTCAAAGATTGCTTTGTCTGCCTGCATATTTACAAGCTGCGTGCACAATCTTTGACATAGCTGTGTGTTTATGCATCTTCCCACCATTTCATATGGTTTTCTATCTGCTATTCCTATCCCTCTCTAGACATTCACTCCTTCTACCCATGCTACAGGTTGCACAATGTGCTTCATAAAAATGAGCATATTTACAACTCCAATGAAACCATTACACAATTTCTAAACCAGCATTGAATCCAAGCATAAAAAACAATTTATAAAAAAGTCTACCTTATAAACACACAACTATATCAAAGATTGCGCACGCAGCTTGTAAATATGTCTCTCTTTTTTGTATATTCTATCTCAATGTATGCCATTAAAAAATTTTTTTTCCAGCAATGCATCCTTTCACATGGGGCAAGCCCTAACTGAAAGGGCCTGCGTCAGTCTTACACCTACTGTGAGGCAGGTGCAAAATAAAGACACAACAGCGTCCTAAAAGTGACGCAGTGAAATCTCACAGATTTCACTGCGTCACCTCTACGACCCTTCTTTGCGTCAATACGCCCCCTTTGCATACATTACACCTGACGCATATATAATGTGGCGCAGGGCTTTACAAAGTGACGCATCTAATTAGATGCGTCACTTTGTAAATATAACTCAACAAGGTGCAATTTTTACACCACTGCTGTGTCACAAAAAGTGACACACCAGCAGCGTAAAAGTGACGCATGGTCTCATAAATGAGGCCCTCAAGCGCACCACAGGGAAAAACAGTGTAAAAAATTGTAGGAAAAAAAATAAGTTCCAGCAAGGCATCCTTTCACATGAGGCAAGCTCATGATCTTACCTTATGTAATGTGAGAGATGTTAACATTGTGAGAGTATACCTTATAAATACACAGCTGTGACAAAGATTGTGCACACAGCTTGTAAATATGCACTCAGACAAGAATATGAAATGCTGTGAGAGATCTTATCACTGTGAGAGTCTACCTTATAAACACACAGCTATGTCAAAGATTGCTTTGTCTGCCTGCATATTTACAAGCTGCGTGCACAATCTTTGACATAGCTGTGTGTTTATAAGGTAGACTCTCACAATTTTAACATCTCTCACAGCATTTCATATTCTTGTCTGGGCACATATTTTATTTTTCTGCATGCATTTCCTGCTTCCATCCATATCTAAAATTGCGCAAAAGTCTTGTAAATATATTACTCTTTATCTTATATTACATCTCTTTTGATACCATTACTGAAATACTTTATGCATCTCCCCACCATTTCATATGTTTTTCTATCTGCTATTCCTATCCCTCTCCAGACATTCACTCATTCTACCCATGCTACAGGTTACACGATGTGCTTAAAAAAAATGAGCATATTTACAACTCCAATGAAACCATTACACAATTTCTAAACCAGCATTGAATCCAATTATAAAAACAATTTATAAAGAAGACTACCTTATAAACACACAACTAACATTATGGAAACAGGTAAAAATATAATTCCTTAATTCACAGAGACACATACTATGATACTTGTAAAAAATCTTTAAACTCTCTATCTTTTTTAAAAGAATCATTACTCACCTTTAAAAATGGTTTAGAAGATATCAAACAGTGTCAGTCACAGTCAACAGAAATTCTTATACAGAAACTCTTAACAATGCTTCCTTCACTGGGAGCCTTTCAATATTGGCACAGATTCTTTCTGATTTCAGAGCCGTATTCTTGCACATAGCCAATAAAAATTGTTCCCCCACAAATTCAAAACCAAACTGCACATTTTAATAGGTTGAAGATTTCAAGACTTTGAAACTCACATAACATTCACCCATCCCCCCAGTGCTCATTCACCAAGTAACCATGGTAACTCCCTCTAAAACCAGCACAGCGTTCACAAGTTCATTTTACTATGTTGCAAAAAAATCCATCAAGCCTGCTAGACCTCTCAATCTACTAGCTAATAAAATGCAATGTTTCTTTAAATGACTTTTTCACAACCATTGAAATGACTTCTTTAAAAAAAAAAGCATTCACCCTAATTTTCAGTGGAGATTTTTAACAAAGCTCCAATAATTTCTACTTATTCATCTGCACTGATTCTCAAACACTTTTTTATCATGATCAAACTGCCATTTCATTTCCACAACTCATCCGACTAGAAGCATACCTACCTTCACACACCTACCTTCAAAATGAAAAGAATCTGGTTTGTGGGTCATGGCTATGTCCACTGGGCTCAAAAATATGCAACTAACAGAGGTATTTACAATCTTGATTTACCAAATGTGAACATTGTATGGATTGGACAAAGAGGATTGAGGAGTCACCAATTGATACCATTGATAAAATCCATTATGCATTTACCACACCCTGACCTTATAATTGTGCACTGTGGTGGAAATGACTTGGGCACTTTGACTGGGGTAGTTCTGGAAATGCTTTTAAAGGACATCTTTGGGCAATTGATGTCACTTTTTCCAAAAACTGCCTTGGTATTTTCTAATATATGCCAAAGGCAAAAATGGAACTGGTCCAACCAATTTTGTCCATAAATTGAAAAAGCAAGGAAAAATGTAAATAAATCTGTTTCTGCTTACCTCAGAGACTATGCTATGGGTTCCATTTATCACAACAACTTGCGTTACAACATGCAAGACATCTATAGGAGAGATGGTGTGCATTTTACAGATGAGGGGAATAGAGTTTTCCTCTTGAATATAAGACTCTGCATTGGTACCCACTTGTAGGTACAAAAAACACCCAATGAACACAACAGCTCTTTTCAGAGCTAACTTACCACTAAACACTCTACATTATTTTTTAACTCTTATTTTTTTACACTGTTTTTCCCCGTGGTGTGCTCAGGGTGCGCGTACCGGAGAGCGTACCCGGGAACGCACCCAGCGCTTACCCCGCGAAAATAAAAAAAAATTAAAAACGTTTTTTTGCCCTTCCGGGTCCTTCTAGGCCCCCCTCAGAAAACCTAGGGGGTCAGTGGGTGTCTACTCTGCCCCCTTTTAATTATATCCCCCTTTCTTTTTCACCTCTTGTGTCTCGATTCTACCGAGACACAAGATGGCGGACTCTCCGGACTGTTTAGAATGTTGACAGACACCCGTCAGCCAATCAGCTTTCCGCTCGCGCACTCCCGTAGCGCGCGGGGTGCGCTCCCCAGTACGCGTACCCGTGAGCGCTCGGAGCGCGCCTATAGATATATATGTGTTTTTTAAGTTAATTTTCATAAGAACCACTGGAGCAATTTTCACCAAACATAGAAAAGGCACATCTGCGTACCAGTCCCTACAATTTTGCCAAGTTTGGCGTAATTCCGTTCAGCGGTTCGGGCTGTAGACTTGTCAGACCGTCCTATGGAAATTAACATGGAGAAAACAAGTTTTGGGACCCCCCTTTTTTCTCAGCCCCCACTTCACGAATCCCTCCAAAAATTTCAGGGAAGGAGCGGAGCGCAGCGAGACCATTTTAAGGAAAATTACAGGCAGATCCCTCAATCGGCGCAAAAGTTATTCCCAATAGAATGTTCGGAATTTCCTATGGTAGCCAATCCTAACTATAACTACCTACTGGCGACTGCCAGTAGGTAATATATATATATATATATATATATATATAACATTTCTTTATTGGGTCGGATGCCACTTTTAGCACAATTGTATTTACCAATTAGCAGATCCAAATTCACTTATTGCACCTTGTCTAAACCCAAAATGTACCAGTAAAAGTATCAAATATTCATATTCCCACTCGTCTAATCTCTTTAATAACACTTTACTCATCACTTTTGCAGACGAGTCTAAAAATGATATTGGGCGGTAGTTTTTAAATTTGGATTTATTGCCCTTTTTGTACATGGGTATAGAAATAGACGTCCTCCAAGATGGAGGGATCACATTGGATGGAGCTATTGACTTCACGGAACTGTATTTTGAGTTTTTTCTTGCAGAATGCATATCTTTATGATTGTATGTTGGATTTTTATTTTGTTATACAAAGATAAATATTGGCAATTTTTTTAAAACTTGTGTGGTGTCTGTTTGTAGCGTTACCACTGTATTACTGTGTGTTTTGTGCATATGCTTTACACATTGCCTCTGAGATAAGCCTGACAGTTCATTCCAAGGGGGTGAGCAGGGGTGTTAGACCTAGCACCATTGGCGTGGGTCTCCCTTCCATTTTTTGCTGTAGCCTCATGTGTTTTGCTGGCCTAGATGCTTTGGGCACTGTGCCACTGCTATTCAGTGCCACAGTGCAAGTGCTCCCTATTGCAAAGTATTGTATTGGATTAGTGACTCCATGATTGGTTCATTTGATTTACTTGTCAAACCCTAGTACAGTGCACCATGTGTGCCTAGGGCCTGTAAATCAAATACTGCTGGTGTGCTTGCAGCACTGGTTGTGCCACCCACAGAAGCAGCTTGTAAAATGTGACTTCGACCTGCCATTGCAGAGCCTGTGTGCTGCCTGGGACTGCCATGTCCACCTGGCAAGTGCATCCACTTGCCAGTCCCTAAACCTTTCTTTTTCTACATATTATTCACCCCTAAGGTAGGCCCCAGGGCAGACTGCATTGTAGGTAAAAGGTAGGACATTCCCTGATGTGTGTGGCATGTCCTGATAGTGAAAAACAGCCATTTTCGTTTTTCACTATTGCGAGGCTACCTGTTCCCATAGGCCGGAATGGGCAATTTGATTATAACATCCGATAATCCTATCTGACTCAGGGGACTAGGTAGAAATTAGAGTTTAGTATGCCTGAACTCAGAATGATAAAATACATCTTTTAGTGAAGTTGGTTATAACATTCTGTGTTTGAAAATACCACTTTTATAACGTAGGTATTTTCTTGCCTGACTATTTAAGCCTGCCTCTGCTAGGTTGTGTATTCATTGTCTGGTTTTTGAGTGACAGGGGCTGGGGGGCTCCAGGAGACAGGGTGAGTCAGCACAGGGTTAAATAGACCTATCTGCATGTAGAGTGGTAGGAGGAGTTGCACCCGGGCCTGAATAGGGCTGTACCTGCCTTCCACAACGATGGCTCTACCTCCTGTGGTGTGTCCGATGACCCTGGCCCACACTGTCAAAGGAAAGAAGGAGTCCTGTAAACAAAGTGCTCCAGGATTGCACAGAACTGGTTTGGACTAGGTACAGACACTCTCTGCCTGCAGAGACAAAGGATTTTGGTGTATACAAGAGGGGACCCAGACCCCAGAACTTTAGATCACTTCTGGGAATCAAGATGAACCTTTGTCAAGGAGGAGAACCAAGGAAGTTGCAAGGAGGAGACTTCCCCTGTGCTGTGCTAGTGGGCTTCGCCTGCAGTGGTTACTTTATTTGCTAAGCAAAGGAGAAGAGGAACTTTGTGTGTACTTCTGAAATCTTGAAGAAGAATCTCCAAGGGCTTGAACTGAGCTTGCCTCCTGCCTGAAGTCTCAGGGATACAAGACTACACCACCAGCTCCCCTGAATTCCCTTGCTGTCGGATTCTGCCTGCAGAGAGGTGGTTACTGTTGTTTGGGCCCTCTGAGAAGACTGCGAGTTGCTGATCACCTGCGCTGCAGTAAGGAACCAATGCATCACCTCCCCCGAAACAAGGAGCCAATGCATCACCTTCCCTGCGACCCTTTTGTTTGTATTACTTGAGAGTAAAGTGTTGCATTTACCATCCTAATTGAACGGAACTATTTTCTACCATTTTGAAGCCTATTTTTGATTACAGTATTGTGGATTTTTGTCATTTGGTCTTGTGTTAACTCTAGTAAAGATTACTTATTTTTCTAAACTGGTGTGGTGTCCATTTGTAGTGTTTTCACTGTATTACTGTATGTGTTCACAAATGCTTTACACACTGCCTCTGAGGTAAGCCTGTCTGCTCATGCCAAGCTACCAAGGGGGTGAGCAGGGGTTATTTTCGAAGTGTACCACCTTACCCTGACCAGAAGGGTTCTTATTGAGGTTCTACAAATTACGAATTCGTTCGTGCTCAGCCTCCATTTTGTGATCGTCGCCATTTTATGTTGCCCTCACTCAGGCAGCTCGGCGAACACGATGTTTTTGTCGTTTCTGCCTTTGCGTGTCAGGTGGCTTCTTTGCTTATGTTTACTAATGAGTGTCAGGGTCTGGCCGAGTACACTAATTCCTGTCTGAGCTGATTAATCCCCGTCTGGACTACATGTTGGTTCACACCATTGTTTCCTTTTAAGTTATCTTATCTGCTGTCCTTCGCTACACGTCTTGTGCATTCTCCTGTTTCATGACTGTCCTTCTACAACACACAGCTGTGTTTTCTCTACTTGTAAATCAAATTGTGTGGAGTCATTTGTGATTTACTTAAGGGGTCGAGTGACAAACAGAACCGGGAACTTGAGTTGCTTTGGTCTTAAAACATTGTCTATAACGTTTGCCTATAGCTCATGTTCTTGTGTGATTGCATTTTGTATTGTATTGTATCGTATATAAACCTGTGCACCACAGAGTTAAGTGGCAGTCTCTTTTGAACCTCGTTGTACTGACGACTTCTAAGACCACTGAACTAGCTGTAGCTAATAAATATCATCTTCTACGCCAGTCGAAGAGTCTGTGTCTCTGTTTTGACAAAGCAGGTGAATCCCGGGGATTTCAGGCGTACCCTGCGCCGGCGGGCCTTAAGGCTGCAGTTCTCCATTATTTGGTAAAAGGTACCTACCTCTGCCAGCTAGAGACCCTCAGTTCTAACAAGGGGTAATTTTAGAAGAGTAATCCCCCTTAACTTGACTCAAAGGATGGGTCCCTACTTGGACAGGGTACAAACCTGCCAACCATAGACCCCCATTTATAACACATCCCATCTGTTTTCACTCACACCTCTGCAAATAGTGCTGTCCCCTTTCTGCATCAAGTTCAGTCACATTTGGCCTAAGGAGCCTTAGAGAGGCTACCAGAGGTGGAGAAAGGCATGGGGTGTTACTCCTACTATTTCTTGGTCCCAAGGAAGATGGACTCAGGTTTTAGATCATCTTTGCAGCCTGGGCACCTTCCTAAAGAAGGACAAATTCAAGCTACTCACTCAGGTCCGGACTCTTTTGTCCCTGAATCCAGGGAATAGGTCGATGTCCTTGAGTCTGCAGGATGCATACTTTCATTTGACCATCCAGCAGTCCTAAAAGTGCTACCTTTGGTTTGTAGTGGGATCAGGACATTTTCAATTTGCTATTCTACTCTTCAGCCTCATCTCTGACCCTCCGGTGTTTATGAAAGCATGGCGATGGGCATGGCCCATATTCGTAGGACACGGATATGCCGATTTGTAGAGCTCAGCCACAGACTGCAGTCAGTCTCATACCATCTCTGGGCAGCAGTCATGCTTCTTTGATCCCTGGGGTTTTCTATCAGTAAACTGAAATCCCATCAAACATCTGATTAGATGATTGCCTTCACAGGGTTCATGGTGGCATTCAGGGCCTTCCATTCCCCAAAATGAGCCCAGGACGCTCAGGATATGATTCTGATGTTTCAGTGCTCAATCCTAAGTTCAGGTGCAGGCTTGGACTACAGTCCTCATGCACGTTCTTTGTCCCATGTGCCCATTGGCATATGTGGGTATTGCAGTAGAACCTCTGCTTTCAGTGAGCACAACACAGAGGCTGCCTGAAAGGGAGCATCTTTGTCTTAACAGAGAGAGTCTGGGACCATTATTGGTGGTAGGTCGACACTAACCTGTCATGTAGCAGGCAGTTCTCGCAACCCCAACCAGAGTTCACAGTAGTGACAGACACATTGTCCCTGGACTGAGACAGTCAGCCAAGAGAAATGGAGATTATGGGTCTCTGAATCAACGTAGGGCAAAAACTTCATATCATCCATATCGAGATTTGTGCTATTGGTTGGCTCTGACACCCTTCTCTAATCCATCAAGTTGAGGCCTGTGCAGGTCCTAACAGCCTACATTACCAACATGTAGTACCGCAACAAGCTGCGCAGCATGGAGTCTTGGACCCTGTGCTAGTAGAGACCAGGTCCAAGACCACATGCTACACAGCTTGGTTGGGCCTGGACTATCAGGAGATCTCCCTAGTAGCCAATCATATCAAGGGACCACTCAATGCCAGGGCAGACACGCTCAGTTAGACGTCAGTTTGTGGACCATGGATGGAGTCTCTATCCAGAGGTGATGCAGGGCACCACTTGTAGTGTCTCATGCCCTGGCTGGAACCTTTTCCCACTGTCTAGAATGTGCAATGCCGTGATTACTGCACACTGGAGTTACTACCAAGAGGAAGTAGTGGGACACAGTACTACTGTATGCCTTTATATTGCTACCACGCCTGCCTGAAGAAAATCAGAAAAGATGAGGCTCAGGTCATCTTCGTAGCACTGGATTGAGCCAGGAGAGTATAGTACCCATGTCTGCTGAGTATGAGCATTTTCCTCTGATCCGTCTACCTCTTCCGGAGTCCGGTCTCAATTACAAAGCTTGCTTCTGCACCTGAATCTCTACAACCTACACCTCCATGTGTAGAGAGTGAGCGGTTTTGACTGCTGAAGTAGGGGATGTAACTCTATGGCTAGATTCCCTTCTACCAAATCTATCATTTTGAGGCTTTGGGTGAAATTTGTGTACTGTTTTTGGGACAAATGAGCTATAAATCATTAAACAAAAGAAAGGGAAGGAGAGGAAATGTTACAGTTCAGCTCACATCCTCTCCGAACAAAGTAATTGTGAACAATTTAATGTGCTGTTCCACTGGTTCATCAACACTATACTGAGGTGAGGGGTTTTTAATGGTCATTGAGGGCATCCTTAATATGATGCACTGACTCTCAACCACCAATGTGGCATGCTTCATCATCAGGTCGTACTCCTCAATGTGTGGGTGCTGCAATATGCAGCAGGGTTAAGGTCAAGGTGTGCTACAAGGGACTTAATTCAAATAATAATTGAACTTAGTTGTGAGTTGTACTAAAATAACACACTCAAGGAAATCCACAGGCTATCACACTGAATATACAATTGAAATAAATCAATGGAAGGATAACAATAGAACACACAGAGATGGAAATTCAAAGAGATTTATATTTACTCAAAAGACATATGATTGGGGAGACGAATACACAAAGTAAATTAAAGCAATAGTTATGAACAGATGTAAACAATATTTTCTCTACAATTCACAACTAGAAACATCAACTCCTGGTGGATTAAACAAAACAACCAAGATTAATTAATAAAGAGTGGTCGTATGTTAGTGCCAAAGCAACGTGACTGGAGATGATGGCAGTGTCGACGTTTCGGTCTAGAGAGCAGTCGTCATGTAGACCATCATCAGGACAGAATATTTCAATGCTGAGAATACTCCCTGAAATTCATGAAAATGTGTTTTGACAAGATGGCCTTGGACGGTGGGAAGGCGCGGTGCACAGTGTCAAAACGAAATCTTAGATAAGAGGGAAAGTGACCACATTAGTTGGCTTTATATCCCGGGTAAACATGAAGCACGATATCAGAGCGAAATCTTAAACATAAAGAAATAGGGCCACATCAGTTGGCCGAATCTCGAGATTAAAGCAGCGCAATGCACTCGCTTTAAAATCAGTTTCGTGGGTGGCGTCCTATGCCGGCATGCAGGATCGTCGGAGATGCAGCAGACCCCTTTTGTGTTGTGTGTTAGATAGACAATTTGATAATACCCTTCTCTGAACTCTGGAGGGGATATGGTTCAATGGAAATGATCCAGCACCAATCAGGGATCGATAATCAATAACCATTCAACACATTCATGGGCCCATAACACAACTTACCTCATATGAATCCGCTGAATGGTGCTGTATTTTAGTTTCAAGACTAAAATAACACTAATAAATCAGTTGTTCATTATACAGGCTTGTATCTAATTTACTAAATAGCTAACTGAGCCTGCATACCAACTTCTTTCCTTTGGTCGATGGACCTAAAGTTGAGAAGTTTATGGTAATAACAATATCCATCTATCTATCAATCTATCAATCTATCAATCTATCTATCTATCTATCTATCTATCTATCTATCTATCTATCTATCTATCTATCTATCTATCTATCTATCTATCTATCTATCTATCTATCTATCTATCTATCTATCTATCTATCTATCTTTCTATCTCTATCTTTATCTGAATAACCACAAACTCAGTGTAAAGTTAATACTGTTTATCACCAAATAATGTAAAAATAACAGTTTATACATGTACAGATTCACAAGGCAAACCATGTATTATTCACAGAGAGAGAGAGAGGGAGCATATATCAATGCAAATAGTATCAAACTCATATCAAAATGAATAAATGCACATGAAGGAGTAGATAGGCGAAGAGACAAAAGTTTCAGAGACAAAATACATTTGCAATTGATTATGCAAAGTTCGATTCATTTAGCTAACACTAACCTAAGGAAAATAAGGAAATACCACACCTTGGCCACAGGGATATTAGGGGGTCCCCAGAGATAGTTTCAGGGAACAAAGATCATCAGGATATTTGGCAAAATGACAGGAACAGGAAACAGGTGAGCCTCAGCAAACCGAGGGACAACGACGATCTCCTTCTAAGCTTCTCCCAATGCCGACCTAACCACAACCCTAAAGGCACCCCAGTTATACCCTAAAACCTACATGTCCAACCCACAGTAGTTCAAACATTTTGGAAAACTCAGTCTGTCATTGGCTGATTCAGGAGGTGTTCTATCACACCACCATAGTCACAATCATAATTTCCACTACGCTCTTTGTCTCATATTCATTCACATTTTACTATTCACCCATTTCCTTTAGACTGTAAAATATTTCAGTTTTCGACATTTTTATTACTCATGTTGGACTTGGCCCTTCTGGCAGGTTCACCCCTGAACTTTTTGCCTTTCAATGTTACATAATTATAGTGATTTCTGATCTTTGAGCACTTTGACACTGTGTCCCAGTGTAAAGTGCATGCACTCTCTGAGTGCGTGTGTGAGATTGGCCTGCCCTCCCATAGGAGTGCATGGAGGATATGTGTGTCCATAGTAGTTCCTGATGTGTGGGGAGTGCAGGGTCGAGTTTGGTATGTGCGGACTCGTGAGATTGAATGCTGCACGATGATGTGTGTCGATTTATTGTGTCTGGTGTGGAAGTGCCACTTCTAGAAGTTGGCATGTCTGTGCAGTTAATGTGAATATACTGTCTGGCTTGTGATTGGCTGGAGCTGGCTGGTGTGCCTGGCTCCAGGAGTCAGGATGGGTCTGCCCCGGTGGTGAATGGAGAGATCTGCATGTTGATGGGAGGGAGGAGTGCACCTGGGACCTGAATAGTGCTGGGCCTTCCCTCCACAATGCTGGCTCCACCCCCTATGGTGTGTCTGATGTCCCTGACCCACCCTGTGAATAGGCAGAGGGGCTGAGCAAAACAAAGTGCTCAAGAACCAGTTGCGTCTGGTTCGCCCCTTGCCTGCACCTTTGGAAACAAAGGAAATGGGGTATAAAAAGAGGCTGTGACCTCATGTAAAATGTTCTTGTTACTGACTTGAATCTACCAGGGGCGTGCTGCTGCTGCTGGGGCCCAGGGGAAGGCTTGCCTCCCTGGGCCCTGCCCAGCCCCTGGATGCCTAGATACCTGGAGTTCTGGCTTGGATCCTAACAGGAGGGGGCTTGCTGCTAGTGGGGCCCAGGAGGGACCGCCATGGGGGCTGTATCCTTGATGGAGTGCCCTGTGTGCTGGCCCCTGGGCCCTGCATTGCCCCTTCTGATGCCCAGGACCTCTTGGAAACCCTTTTGCTCCAGTTGCTTTGTGGCGCTGGGGTCTCTGCCTCCCTTAGAGCCCGGGAAGCACTTTGTTTTGGAACTGTCCTGCTCATGTTTATAGCAGCTGCCTACCCTGCATTATGCCCATGGTGGTGTGGGATTAATTAAGGGTGCCCACCCCGTTTTTATGTCAGAGTCCAATTTCAGGTGCCCACCCTGCTGATGGCTGCATCCTTATATTTATTTTTAAAACCAAGGGTGCCCACCCCTCCTTAATGCCCGAAAATAACCGCCGCTGCCCTCGTGCCGAAAACAGGAAGTTGGGCACCGTAGTGCCTGACGCTGGGTGGACCCACCGCAGCGCTGGGATTGGCTAGAGTCCCGTGCACGCCCAGTAGCAGGAGGAGTCTTCAAGCGAGGAGGTCGGGAGCCTACCCAGCCTCCTCGAGTGCCGGTAAAGAATCCCGGGTCCCCACAGGAGGGAGCCCGGGTGAAGCAGGACGGCGGCAGAGGCCACCAATGGCAGCGCTGGGTTCCCATGAGTGGAAGGGAAGCACCGTGCCACAAAAGAAGTGCTGCCGGTCCCCCAGGGAGGAGGAGACTGGAGGAGTCCCCGCCCATACAACAGACCGGTGAGTGGGGCTCGTGTGTTGGTGCCGGAGTAAGGCACAGTGACGGTGGTGCATTCAGAGCAGCCCCAGATGGCAGTGGGCCGCTCCAATGGGATATTTGTTTAAGGAGCCGCCCCCCATTAATTTTCCGAGCCAGTGGGCTCTAGGGGGCAAGTTTCCCACACAGAGCCCCGTGGTTCCGAGGCCCCAGTCATTTCTAGAGCCTAGAGGGCTCCAACCTTTTGGGGACACAGTTGTTTAAGAGCCTAGAGGGCTCCCATGGGCGCAATCTGTATTTCTAGAGCCTAGAAGGCTCCCACATGACACAGTTTTGCTCCTAATGGCCAGTAAGGGCCCATGCCACAGTTTACAGATCTCAGCTGCCCAACAAGTAGTGGGCAGCTGCACCGTTTAGGTTTTCCATCCTAGGGGCATGAGGAGTGAGTCGCACTCCTTCACCCCTACTTTGGCTTTCCCCAGCTGCGCAGCACTTAGTGCCAGCTTGAGCGTTTAGGCCCTGTTCTTGTCCTCAGCTGCCCAGCAAGTAGTGGGCAGCTGCCACGTTTAGGTTTTGGCGAAGTGGCGCAACCTGGACCTTGATGTGATTTATGTTTCTAATGCTTTGGGTGTTAGGAAATGTACTGTGTGTAGTATGTTTTGCGTATCTTTTACCACACACATAATAAACTCTTTGGAAAAACAGTATTAGTCCCTCCTTTCAATCTCCATCCACCAGTTATTAAGAAAGTATGTGCACATTCACTAGTACCAATTAAATCATTATTACAATCAGTTTTTAGTCTAAGCAAGCCATGTTTCCCTCTGATACCAATCCAGAGACATTGCAGCATAAGTCTCACCCTTTTTGTAATTTCCATCTCGAAAAGCCCATGGTGGAACATGTGACTTATGTTCAGCAGCTTTTCTTTGAAAATCCTGTCTTGTATCTTCAACCATATTAATGAAATCCTTTTCTACAGTTTGAAAACTACAAGTTAAGTTATTTCTATGAGGATATACTATATCTAAAGTCTGATTATTATGAAAAAATTCTCCCATATATTCTGCTTTTCTATTACTAATTACCTTATCCATATCTTTTCTAAAAGGAATGTCTGAAAGTACTAGATCTAAATTTGAGTAGTAGAACTCCAACTTTCCCATTACATAAAATAAACTGGTTAGTACACTACATGACACACCATTTGTTAAGGGTAAATGATGGTAGGTTATACCCTCTGAGACAGACGAAGGTAATTGCGTGCAGACATAACAATCGCTCACATCCATTGTGTCTACGTATTCGTAGAGCAGTTTTTTGAAGTCGTTTAAAGAAAAATCATTAATCAATTTATCACGATGATAAATACTTTCATCTATTTGTTCTATATTAATATTAGTTGTTTTGGTCACAGCTTTTCCTCTTTCACTTATTACATTATTAGTATTATTTTTGTTATTAGTCACCATTAGGACAGGGACAATGACAGTTAGTGTTAACCACATCAACATTAAAAATAAGATACTGCATAAGCAAGCTTTAATACATCTATGTTTTAGACTAGGTTTTGGATGTCAATCACTATGGCTTCTGCCATTTGTATACTATATAAAAAAACTAGAAAAAGTACCAAAAAACTCTCAACAATTTCAAAAACCAAAAATCCACCAAACTAGTGTATAAAAACACTTCAAGGCTTTCTTCTTTACCCCCCTCTTTTCGTTTTCTTTTTTTTTATCTTCTCAGAGTCCTTCTTCAGATCTTCTGGATCTTGCAATGTATTTTGACTGGAATTGTAGCACCTTAATTTTTCACTGTTTAAAAAAAAAAAAATCTTTTTATTAAACAAAGAAAAACAAAAGATTCATAAAAGAATTCTCAGGTGAATGCCATTGATTCCAATGCACAGGTTACAGTACTGTACAGAATGAAATGTTCTACATTCAATAGTTAGGGTCCATCGGATTCTTGCACTGCCTCATCCAGGCCTGACATGGGCGGGTCACAAATTTCTCCCCGATGACTATTCCACACCCACAAAACTTACCCCATTTCCGCGGGCAACCCCGGGCCACAAATATTGACTTTTCTCTGAACATACACCAGTCAAGGTCCTCCGCCCACTTGATGACCCGGGGCGGCTGGCTGGCACCCCAAAGTTGAGCAATATTACCCTTACCAACGTAACCCACTGCTTCTGATACACACTTAAATCGGAGGGTTCCCAAACATTCAACAGACATCTCCAAGCCTCTGGCCTCACCTCCACTCCCAACACCTCTCCCAACTCGGCATGTATCCCGGCCCAGTATGTCTGTATCATGTCACAATGCCACAGTGTATGCATCAAGGTACCCTCTTCTCCGCACTCCCGCCTTCAAGCTCCACTCTCAGCCCGCCCCATTCAAACCAGGCATGGCCCCGTGATATAAGACCTATGCAGGATATACAGCTGCACCAATCGGAGCCGCATCTGGATAGCAACTACATTGGGGGGGGGGGGCACCTTTTCGGTCTCCACTGAGCTCTAACTTTCAACAATGGGTTCTCGGAGTGATTAACCAGTTTTCGATAAATTAGCAATATTGTTTTCTCCGGGAAATGCCCATCCAGTACCCGGTCCTCCAGAGAGGACGCCTCCGGGACATCCGTGCCCTTAGGGACATGTGCAGTAAGAGCATGCCTCACGTGCAGATAACGGAAATATTCATTCTGGTGTAGTTTGTATAGCTCTACAAGGGCCTCAAACGTGTGAACTGAGCCTTTCCCCCACACATCTTTTATCCTAGTGATTCCAGTGAGGTCCCATCTATCGAAACCTTTGGTCTTCCACATGCTGCTCAACTTCTCAGAATTGAACAGAGGGGTGGCCAGTGTGAGTCTACCCTCCAATCCAATACTTTTATTGGACACGTGCCACACACGTATCACATGAGCAGTCGGACCAGTCAGAGGAAATCTACCAGGTCTAAAATACAAGGCTCTATCAATCATCCCTCCGGGGTCCTGACCTCGGTCCATGGCGTAACCCAGGTCCCCTGGAATCCCATACACTATATGGTTTACTGCGGCCAACTGAGAAGCCCAGTAGTACTTGTGCAAATCTGAAAGCCCGATCCCACCATCATACCAAGGAAGGGTCAACTTGCTAAAAGCTATACGGGTGCTTCTGCCCCAGAGGAGCTGCCTCTGAAGGGCCTCAATCTCCCTAAAATAAGCGGCCGGCACCGGGTCCATCGAGTTCTGCAAAGCATACAAAAACCGAGGTAACGCCATCATCTTGAACAAAGCAGCCCTCCCGAGCAGAGAGAGAGGAAGGGACCTCCAGCGTTCCACGTCTTTCCTACACCTGCTCAACAGAGCAGCCAAGTTACTCTCATATCTCAGCTTCGGATCAAGCGTAATATATATGCCTAGGTACCGAAAGCCCGTCGTCTCAATCCGCACAGGACACGATTGGGGGATCACCGGCGGGTCACCCACCACCACAAACATCACCGAGTTGGCCCAATTAATGACCAATCCAGAGTACATGCTAAAGATAGCAAACACATCCAGGAAAGTCCGAAAGGACTCCCTGGGCCTAGTGAGGTAGAGCAACACATCGTCGGCATACAGCGAAATCTTATCTTCCCATTTTTGTGGCGTAACGAAACTTGAGGGGACCCCCCTGCAAAGAACATTGAGGCGCCCCCCCCCCCCCCGGTGTCCCAGCCCACCACCTACCACTTTGCCCTGCCACAGGTGAATACAGGACAGGTGGGCAAAAGTCAGGACGTAACTTCGGGACAAAGGGTACGTTTTACAGACACATCAGAGGAGGTTTTGCAATAGTATATAAGTAAGCATATCCTTATCCAAACATATTCAACCATTTGCAAACCTGTCCATCATGTATCTTTCCATCTATTATTTCACTCATCCAGCCCTCCATCCACCCTTTCACTCATCCATTCATTATCCATCCATCCACCCTTTCACCCTATCCATCTTCACACTCATCCATCTACTCTTCCACCCATCCATCCACTCATCCACTCATCCATCCAGCCATTTACCCTTTCACCCATCCAGCCACCCTTTCACTTACTCATATATCCTCCCAGTCCCTCATCCTTCCACCAATTCACCCTTTCAGTCATCCATCCATCCTCCCTTTCTCTCTCCTTCAACCCTTTCACTTAGCCATCCTTCCTTCCACCCATCCATCTACTCATCCACTCATGAATCCATTTATTGACCCTATCACTCATCCATCCTTTCTCTCATCCATCTATCCTTTCACTCTTTCACTCATCTATCCATCCTTTTGTCCATCTACCCTCCCTTTCAATCACTCATCCATCCTTACATCCACCCTTTCACTCATCCATCCATCCATTCACCCTTTCACATATCAATTCGTCAATCCATAATTTCACTCATCCATCCATCCTTTCCCTCATTCTTCCACCTTTTTACTCATCCAGGGCTGGTCGGACATGTTCACTTCTTCCTCTGACAGCCTTCTAGAGCATGAGATGTTTGAGGCCGGAATCTCTTCTCAAAATGTTGACCTCCTTCACCGTGGCAGGAGTAGGCTAAATTGGGACCTTTTAGGATAGTGCAAATTCTGCTCAAGATTGTCAATCGTGATCGCTCTCCCACTTATTTTCTCACTCAGGAGGTTGTATCTGTACAGTACTTAGAAGCATTCCTCCTCTTACAAAGATGGACAGATACTGCTTATGTCACCAATTTCTTTTCTGTCCCATGTGGCACCGTTTTACTAATTTTGAATAATCTCTGCCTTGTTCTTGGTGCCATAAGGATTACATGACTTTCTCTGTTTACCCCTGTTTTTGGTCTACACACACAAAGCACCTCACTGCTTCTCTCTATAGGTTTATGCTGTGTAACTGCCTATATATTTTAGTCTCCCTACACCCCCTGACTGGACTACACATGACTGTAATGTAGACCATGCAGGTAAACCTCTACCTTTTCCCCTGACACTTTCCACTTTCTTTCTCCTTCTACCCACACTCTTCCCAGACTTACAAACCTTTATAGCAGCAGTGGCTGCTCCACAGGTGGCGCCAGGGCGTTGGCTCACCACCTGGCTCTGGCACGGTTTGCTTAGAATGAACATCTTTTACATGAAAACAAATGATCTCATGGATCGTTTATTTGAGTATAAAAGCTATAATATCACATTACCAGCAGCTGACAGCTCCACTGGCTGTATTGAGCATGTGTCAGGTGGGGGCTGATACAGCCCAGCCTCACACAGTCACAATTCATATCTGACAGGCTACACTGGCATAAGGCAATGAAGCATGCGAGAAACAGAGTTTCAGGGCTTGCCTATCATGCCCTACCCTATCAGAAGTCGGAATAGAGAAATAAAGTGCACCTCGTTACCTGCAAAGAGGTTTTTGAGCCTTCCTCTGTGTGCTGTTACTAGAAGTATCTGCAGGAGAGGCCTAAAAAAGAAGCAGATGGAAAACAACTTGTAGCACAATGCATGCGATCAGCTCATTTGTCCTACGAATCTAAAACGTGTTTTAAATGTAGTCAGTGTTCTCATCTCCCGGTTTTGCTTTATCATACACAGATTGTGTGTCAGCTTCAAACGTCATCAAACATGATGTTTTCCATGATTTATCGTTACTATCAGAATATGCATCACCCAGAACATATCCCTCCATTAGCTTAGGCAGAGATTATAACAAGTCTAAAACACCCTGTTTTCATGTTCCATAAATATTCACAGGGAAACATTGAAAACTATACTAACTCCCAATTTATTAGAACGATCCAGCAAATCGTAAACCATGAAGATGGCAAGAATCTGATGTCACAGTTTCGTGTCGGGAAGTAAATGTCGTACAAAACATGTTATTGTATTAAAATGAGCAGGACACACAACACACATACTCATCGCTCCTCTCCTCCTTAGGCCTGGGCTTGTCTGCAGCTTTGAAGGAGAGCGGGGCAGGCTGCGGGCAGCAGAAGACAGGGGCCCGGTAACCATGAGTTTGACGCTCTGCCCCGTACTAGTAATAACCGGGACGATATTGTACCCGTGACCTTGGCTCTGTGGTCCTCTAACCCGACCTACCGAGCCAGCCTGGCTCTAGTCACCAGGTGCTCGCGCTCTCCCTGCGTTAATATCCAGGATAGTCCCAGCCTGCCGCTTGTGACCCAGAGCTCAGTGCAGCCCTCCCCGTACCTTCAATCTTGTTGACTGGCGCGGCCTGCCTGTAGGCCTTTGTAGGGGAAAAAACTGGGAAAGGCTTGGGTCCTGTCACTGTCCTGTCCTGTCACTGTCCGGCCTGGACCACTACTGTGAAGTAAACAAAACAATAGCCGGGCAGCTTGAATCTATGCAATAGTGCGCAGCCTAGTATAATCAATTGCTAGGTTGGACAACCATTTGTATTGAATTAATTTTTTGCTTTATAAAAGATTTTTAAGAATTTATTGGCATCAAAAAATACAACACAACATTTACAGAGATACAGAAATACATTCAATATACTGAAAAGAACATATCAAACGAAGTACTCAAACAAGAAAATTGTAACAAACAATTAACATGGACAACTGTACTATGCCTCAGATCAATCAATCGTTGAGGCACCAATCCTGGATACAGACTGAACAAGTGGACTAACAGATTGAAATAATAGCCTACTTGTTACCACCTACACAAGATACACAGTAAAGTTTGTCACAAAGTGCTATGACTAGGAATAACACAGGAACTGTTCAGCGATTTACAAGTGTGTTAATTGATTCCTATCAAGCCCTAGTTATTTAGTATCTTGGAGGTAAGAACGTCGACGCGTTTCGAACCCAATCAGATTTAACGGGTTCTCCTCAGGACATGGACTGGGGGGTCGTTGTCACTTATTGATGAGGGGTTCGGATCACTCCCTCAAGGGTGCGCAAAGATTGCGGCAAAAAGGGGGGGGCCGGCACACGTCAGTTGTTCATTGTGCAGATCTATGTAACTTTGTATTGGGGCAAATTTGTCCTCACTGCACGTGTGTGGAGGAGGCGTGTGGAGGTGGCTTGTAAATTCTCTACGGAGTTTAGAGACGCTTCGGTCCGGCATCCAACTCGTTCTGGAAGACAGCTTGTTGTGTTGTATTTTTTGATGCCAAAAAATTCTTAAAAATCTTTTATAAAGCAAAAAATTAATTCAATACAAATGGTTGTCCAACCTAGCAATTGAATATACTAGGCTGCGCACTATTGCATAGATTCAAGCTGCCCGGCTATTGTTTTGTAGGCCTTTGTGGCATTGCTCGAAGCACCGAGGTCTGACCTGACCCTGCATGTCTCTAGCGACCGGGAACTCTGCACTCCTTACTTTAACATCCAGGACTAGCAGCAAAGTCCCCGAAACTGCTGCTGCAGAGAAAGCGCCTCCCCCACCCTGAAGACGCGCTTGCGCGGAGGCATCCGCGCCATAATTAAGAAAGATCTTGCCTTTTAAACGGCGGACAGTTTAATTAATTAAGAGGCCAGACAAGCAGTGCCCCACCACCATTTTATTAGTGAGGGGCCACCTAGAGCACGGCCCCCCTGCAACACGGCCCGGGGCTTCGGGGGCCTCCTGTGTTAACTTAAGCCTTGGCCGTGCGCGCACCACGGCCTATCGCACTAATAAATTACTCTGCTGAGTGAAGGGGCTCCGGAGCGAGCAGGGGGCCCCCTGTAGTAGGGGGCCCCCTGGAGCAAGAGGCCCCCCCGCAACGCGTGGGCTGCGGGGGCCTGTGTTACGCCCCTGCGCTCATTCTCTTGCTGAGAGATAAACAGATATCTCCATGCCCTACAATCATGATTTGTGAAGCTGCCAAGTCTGTCCACGGCATCAAGGATGGATGTTGGAAATCAAACTCCAGCTGGAAGACAGAGAAGAGACCCACTGGATGCCAACCACACTGCCAATGCCTCACCTGCAGTAAGCCAAAGTGAACCGAGGTTGAGACGACAGTACAATAAACCTGTCGATTGCAACACAGCCACCCTCTGGAAATCACACCCTACAGCCCTGTTTAAGATGCACGGATAACGTGAAAAAGATAATAGACAAGCATTTGCAATGCAATAGGTCTCCAATTTATGCGAGACCTACCACATTGCAAATGGTTGGCAACTTGGCATCAAAGACAACGGGAGGGAGGGCGGATGGCTGGAAGAAGGCACGGACATCGGTAGGGAGGGCGGGGGAAGATGGCACAGACTAGAGGGCGTGCGGGCAGGAGAGGAGATGGCATGGACAACGGGAGGGAGGGTGGAGGGGTGGAGATCGCATGACAACAGGAGGCGGGTAGAAGGTACCAAAAGATGTTGTGTTGCGTGGTTCTAGACACCATATCGCCCCATTTTGTTTGAAAAGCTGTGTGACGCTACATGTGCCTATCTACACACTCCACATTTACCTGGTCAGTCTCCTGCGGCGGGCTCCGGCTCCAAAAGGAAATAGTACAGGCCCCATGTAGCAACTAAGTAAAGGGGCCAGTAGCCATGGGAGGATACAAATTACGATTTGGCTGTATAAAGGAGGGACTAACAAGCCTCATAATGAATCAGAAGACAGCATTTACACAGGACAAACACACAAGTCAATGAAAAACAAGGGCAGGGGAGCAGGCGAATCTTCTCTCCGTACTGAACTACCACAGCTCTTTGCAGAGCAGCGCTTGTGTGATGGCTCACGCTCGACCTAAAAAAAGACAATGATGCATCCAGTGCTAATGCATGTTTCAATGTTTCAAAAAATAAAACGTGCATTAGCACTGGTTGCTTCAAAGCGCTTTCCTAAATTAGTTTTAGCATGGCTACAAAACATTGCCAACAGCTCTCATAGGTGAAGGCCTATTGGCTTCACCAATGTTTGTTATTTTTTTGCATATGCTTGTGATAATAAAAAAAAAACACAGAAAAATGTTAACCATCACATTGGCCCGCCAAGTCCAATGGCTTTGCTAATGCTGTCTTCCCTCAAGGAGATGAATGTTTGACAAATTTAGGAAACTGTACTACTGGCACTAGTGCAGCTCATAAACAAAAGTCACTTTATTCGTCTACAAAAATATCAGCAAATGCTATGTATGGGAATGAAGAGGAAACAATGCGCTTTTCTTCTCTGGGACCGGAATGCATGTGAAGGACGGGTCATAGTCATAATTTTTAGCCACGGGGACATTAAGTGATTTGCCCAGAAGCACAAGATGTGTTGAGTTGATGCAGAGACTCCAATCGGAATCCCTAATTCCAAAGTCGCCAGCTCTGACCTTAGTAGCACACTCTCTCCCCATTCACTGCCTGTTAAGCATGACATGGTGTGGCCTTGGTGTCCATAAGTTGAACTTCTGTTTGGGCTCCATGGACCTTTTAAGCCTCCATCTCAGCACCAGAGGTTCTTACAAAGCATTCTGCAAGAGTGAAAGGGGTAGGGCTCTGTTCAGCTCTTCCCGGCAGGATCAGGCCTCCTAAATCCACCCCCACTGGCAACACATGAATCGGAGATTAGATAACACTTGAATAAAACAGGGCAGTGGGAAGGCGAGTATGAGATCTCGGTGACACAGGACAGCACAATGCCTTGGGGAGGGAAGGGATGCAATGTTTGTATACCAAGCAGGCCCGGTTCTAGAGGGTGGGCCGGGTTGGCCAGGCCCTACAACATCAATAAAAACTGTTCAGATAACTGGTGATTTACGATCCTGCTACAGAGCAACCATTTGTCTGTTGGTAGTTTTTAAATGCAGATAAACTGAATTTTATGGGAATAGCTCAGTGGGTAACTACCTCCGTCACAGATATCCTTGTGTTACTTGCAGTTCAGAAGTTACCATCCTAACATAGGACAGTGACCAATGAACTGTCATCAAAGAGCTGCGTACAAACTTCACTTTTTTGTGTTGTGATATAGTTAGAACTTCTCCATTCTTTCAACATTCTAATTTTACTAAAAAGAGTTTGTTTGGGCAGTTATAACTTTTTATCAGTAAAGCCAACCCCCAACCACTGGAGTACTCTTTAAATCCTGAGTGTGTGCTTCTCCAGACCAAACCCTCGTAAAATATACTGCCCACCTGTGTGGATGACGTGATTTCTACACCTTGTAATCCTCATTGGCTTATGTGACATTCACAGTAGACCGATTTATTGTCTCTGTTTAAAGTGTGCTGTTATGTAAAGCACTGTGACACTCTACACTCATATGAGTAGCGCTATGCAACAAATGAAATGGATATGAGAGAGGGGCAACGGCAAGATGAGGAGCACTGGTGGAGGGTGGTAGTGAGTGAATCCGAGGAGGAGGTCATGGGGTGGGGGGCTACGGAGAGATGTGGGGCGCTGGTGGAGGGTAGCATTGAGGGAAGTAGACGAGGAGGTCACGGGGGAGGAGAACTACAGAGAGTTGAGGGGCACTTGTGGAGCGAGCAGTGAGGGAAGCCGAGGAGGAGGTCACAGGGTGATGGAGAACTACAGAGAGTTGAGGGGCACTGGTGGAGGGAGCAGTGAGGGAATTTGAGGAGGAGGTCATGGAGTGGGGGAACTACAGAGAAATGAGGGGCACAGGTGGAGGGTGGAAGTGAGGGAATCCGAGGAGGAGGTCACGGGGTGGGGAGAACTACAGAGCGATGAGGGAAGCTGGTGGAGGGTGTCAGTAAAGGAATCTGAAGAGGAGGTCTTGGGGTGTGATGGAGCTACGGAGAGATGAGGGGCACTGGTGTAGGGTGGAAGTTAGGGAGTCTGAGGAGGAGGCCAAGAAGGGGAGTGGCTACAGAGAGATGAAGGGCACTTCTGGAGGGTGGAAGTTGAGTTATCTACAGACAAAGAGGTAAAAAAAGAGGTCAAAAAGACTTTTGCACCAGCACTAAAGCCGGCCGATTAGGACAACTGTGGAGCATACTTTAACATGCATGCTAATTACATTTACTGCTATATTTAATGTTTCAAGTTTCAAGGTGATTTTGCTATTATTTTTTACTGGGAATAATGAAAGTGGAACTGTATGGTGGCTGATATGGGGCTGGGGCCCAAGGTCAGCTGTGAGATAAGGTGTTATGGAGGGGGATGGTAGAAAAGTGGATAATCAAGCCTGTAAGTGAGTGCGCTGCAGAGACAGGGGTAAAGTGGAGGTAGTAATGAAGAGGGTTTCTCCCTGAAGGCTCGCACAGAGGGAGCCCGAGTAGTGTCACTTGCTTGATACTCCCACCTTAGAAACCTCCACTTCCCATCAAAGGGACATTACATGGAAGAAAAGCACTTTTTGAAAGTGATAACATTTAGAAAGAGACTTGGAAAAGAGTGCGTTTTACTGTGCCTTGTAAGACTAAGGAGAGAAAGGAGGGCCCAGAAGCAGGCCTGGCTAGATATATAACCGATAAATAGGGCCAGCAGTGGCCCACCCGAAAGTACCTTTGGCCCACCCATATAAATATTCCTGGAGCCGGGCCTGATAACAAGCAGTACAAAACACATGCCATCACAACAGACACTCGCTTATGTCTACACTGCAAAAACAAAAAAAAAAACATACCAAAAATGGTTTACCCTCAAACATTATTTACATTTACACATTCATAACGTGTGAAAAAACTGGATAACAACAACCCAAATCACACCAAGTTTTATTTTCGCATGCCTGAAGCACAAAAAGGTGTACACACTAGCCATAGTTCGCACCCTGCAAGAATACACATCACGTTTACTTGGGATGAGGCAAAGATCTCAAGTTGTCGCGGTCCACGAGTGATAAGATCATTCTATCCTGTGTATGGATTGGCATTCTGGGACTTATAGTCCTCATTTGAAAATCAGATAAACAGAACTGTAAACCCCAGAACATAAAGCAAAAACATGGAACCAGATTTGCATGTTACATGATAACTCTGATGGATACAAAAAATAGAGAAGAAGTGTGCTGCCAAATGAGATATCGAAAGTTTTCTGAGTAGCGCGTTACGGCAGCAGTAACTTCATTGCCTCATTTTCATTCCGAGTAAGTCTGCAACGGGGCACTGAAATCGGGATGGGCAAAGAATCCGTGGCCCAGCAGTGTTTTGGAGCTGAATTTTTCCTGTAGAGTACCTAGTCCAGTAAAAAATGAATTGTCTTATTAGCACCAACGACATTTAAGGACGTATGGCAGGGTCCAATGTTTTGATGGCGTCACTGGAAAAATAGGACAGTCCATCACAAAAGAAAATAGAGCAAATACAACCATAATATACATAATTTGGTGCTGTGATTCGGCAGTTTAATGAGCCAGGTCACTGGTGTTTGGGCACAGCTGTAGTTATCAACGTGCTAGGAGAATTGATTTGCAGCTCTCTTAAAAGGGAATTCGTATTAGTGATAATGGCTTGCAGAATTCTACAGGTTTTTTTTGTTGCAGTTTTACATAGCACAAACTCGACCTGAAGACATTGAAGTGCTTTATAGAAGCATCAGTTACATCACACAAGGACACAATAACATTTTGTTAGGCACAGGGAAATTAAGTGATTTGTCCAGAATCACAGGATGTTGAGCCGATGCCAAGACTCCAATATTGCTCCCCAGTTCCAAAGTCAGCCTCTCTGTTATGCCACATCCTGTTCCACTGTTATAGGCAGAAGAAACCCAATCAACCCTTGTAGGCTTGGGCACTGTACGATTCAAGACAAAAAGTGCTACAAGGGACTTATTTTTAAGTTATTTTGTACGATTTGTTGAGTTGTATCAAAGTAACACACGGAGTGTGTTACTTTGATACATCCTGTTCCACTGCAACAGGGTCATGGATCCCTGAGCTCTCTCTCCATAGCAATCAATGAGGTAAGGGATGCAGCAGGTGCTGTGGTCTTAGGGGCAGATTTACAAGCCCTTTGCGCCTCTTTTACGCCGCCGTTGCATCAATTTTGTGACGCAGCGGCGGCGTAAAGCCAGCGCCATGCTGCAGGGTATTTACAACGTGACGCATCTGGGAGATGCGTCATGTTGTAAAACCCTGCGCCACATGTAGGCGTTTGGCTGAGGGGGTGTTCCGGCACAGGAACGCCTCCTAAAAGTGGTGATTTCACGTAGTCACTTTTAAGGCCATGCTGCGTCAAAACCCTGCGCCTGCTTGAAGCAGGCGTAAAGATTGACGCAGCATGTTAGGGATAGGGAACCCCCGAGCCTTGCTGGAGCTGCGACGCAACTCAGTCAATGCGCCGCGTTTTACGATGGGGATGCAACACGCATCTGCCCATCCGTGCGCCACGGTGCGCCACATTGTAATTGCTGCGAATCAGTGGTGGCACAAGGGTGGGCAGATGCATTGCAACTCTTCTGGCGCATCCCTGCTGATTAGCAGAGATGCGCCAGAAGTAGTAAATCTGCCCCTTAGTGTTTTGCTGACAGGGTACCAGGGAGGAACCGCTCTCTTTCACTGCATGCACACCGATTTCTGCAGCAGGGTCATGGACACCCGGAGTTCTCTCACTAGAAATGAACGAACAAAGGTATGCTGAAAGCTTGTGCGCATTCTTTAAGGCAACAGTGGTCCTTAACGTATCATGTATTCAAGGAGAAAAATAATTATAGACAACAATGTGTGCTATAAGTAAAGAAGTGATCAGCTGGGCACTAATTTAATCAATAGAAGAAAATTTCAAATATTTAAGGGCCAGATGTAGGTCGCCCAATACCGAATTTTGTCCGTTACCGACCGGTATTTGGTTTTTGAGATGTAGGTGCCATTTTTTAAGGATTCGGTATTTTACAGAATCGGTAATTTAAGGATTCAGTAAAATACTGAATTCTTAACATACCGATTCGGTAAATTACCGAATCCAGGATGTAGGAAGCACTCAAGTTAGTGCATTCCTCAGTTAAGGATTTGTTATTATAATGAAAACCTTTGAAAAAGCATTTTTTTTGCTTTTCCAACAGTGCCATGTTGCAGACGTGCATGCCCTATGTCTGCAACATGTGCACCCATGCACAATTGAGGGGTTCAACAGGGTGTCAAAGTGACACCCTGCCACCCTTCAATGTTTCCCCCAATTACCGAATCAGTATTTACCGATTCGGTAATTACCAAAACTTACAGATTCAGTAATTTTTAGGAAAAATTACCTACATCCCATTTGCCTGTTCTTAAATACTGAATCGGTATGATTCGGTATTTAAGAATCAGTAATCTGGGATTATCTACATCTGGCCCTAAGTGAACAATTATACAGTGGGATACAATCTTGTATCCAGTACATATAAAACATGAACATATAGGACATGAACAGAAGGTAATGAAAAGGGGTAGGGAATTTTCAGGCAAATTATGGGTGGGGACGCTAGTAATCAGATAAAAGTAAAACTGGCTATCTTCATATAGTTAACACAAAAATGGTGACACAATGGAAAACTGGTCGGGCGTGGCTTGAGCGCCGATGGGTGAGGCGGCGTGAGCTGGTAGCTCCGCGCCCGATCCCGCTAAAGCATCCTGTAAAGTCTCCTGATTGCCGGCAACGTGACAAAATCGAGTGTCGGAACGGTTGAGCAAGGGCTTCCGTTCGACACAGCAACTTCCGGTGCTTTCTGAGCACTCCAGGCGCGGATCTGCATACCGAAGCGGCTGGCGAGGAGGAGCTAAAATGGCAGCGGCCGGCGGCGAATAGCGAGGAGCTGGGCAGGCGAGCCCGTTCTGTGCCGAACGAAGTGCACTCCTTCACTCTGCAGAGCCATCAGGCCAACACCCCTGGGGAAATACATGCTCAGCCAGTGTGGTGAGCACCTGGATGCCGAGAAACTTGCAGGAACTGCAGGACAAAGCAAGACCACAAAATGGCGGCTGGAGGACTGCAATGACTACGTGAACAGGTCTGATCGCTGTGGCTAAAAGGGGCTAATCACGGCTACCAGTGCGACGGAGTGCACACTGTGGTGGAAATCCTATGCCCGCCTGCGAAAGACTGTAGTGCTGTGAGGCGGTATCACCCCGAGGGGTGGAGGGGCTGCCACCCAGGGGCCTAACAGAGAAGCGACTGGGGCTCCGGATGACCCAGAGGAATCCGAAGGGCAGGAAGAGTGATAGCGGACCACCCGCCTGCGGAGGAGATTGATTGCGCCCAGTCTCTGTGCCCGGTACGTGTGGTGGTGGGGACCTGCGCTCAGCACTGCGGAGGTGGGGCGGGGAGCAGGTTCACAGCGCCGCATGAGCAGGGACAGGGACGCATGCAAGGAGGCCTTGGGAGGCGATACCAGACCAAGAGCGGGCGACGCATAAAGCGCTGCAGACTCACAGTCCAACCCAGGAAACCTTGTTGGAGCAATAGAGAAGTCCATTGAAGCTACTGATTAGGGCGTAGGGAGCAGCGAGAGGAAAGACGAAGGCACCGCTTGGAGGGCGTTCACATAGATCCCAGTAAGTCTTGATACCGGGGGAGTGCGAGGATGAGAACTGCACAGTGTGTACTACTTCATGGGGAACAAGGCTACTAACGAGGAATTTGAGAACGCACTGGGACCCGACCGCTACAGGAGCGGAGCAAGCGGAGCAGGGGAGCCCTGATCGGTGGCCTGTGCCAGGAAACGACACTCGGGGGGCTGGACATAGATTAGAGAGGGCTCTGAAGGCAGCGAGTCCGTGCTGCCTACACCAAATCAGCTCCATACCTCCCACAGAAGTAGGCCGTGGGAAGAAGCGCAAGGTGCCTCCGCACAGGCGGGTTCATTTACACTGTGCAGAAGAGAGACCAGCAGCAAAAGATGAAACCCAAAAATAGGAAAGAAGAGACTGGGGCACAAGAGGACAATCATGGTGCAGGTGGGGAAACAGAGAAGGCGATGTCAGAAATAGGATTGCGACAACACCTAGATAAAATACTGGAAGCCATAGCCTCAACGAAGGACGCCCTACAACAAGATATTGCGCAGGTTGCCACTGGGTTGGGGCTCCTACGTGCAGACCACTCGAAGCTAGTCAATAGGGTGAAAGAAAACAAACTAGCCATCCAAACACTGACACCAGCACAGACGGCTATGGAAGTTAAGCTGGGAGATCTGCTGAGTCGCTTGGAGTTGTTAGAAAAGAGGGCCGAAGATTCCGAAAGTAGGAACAGGCATAATAATGTACGTGTAGTAGGTCTACCGGAAAATACGGAAGGGTCGGACATGATTGGTTACTTGGAGGGCTGGTTCAAAACAGTGGTTGCGCCAGAGGGCCTTTCCCCCTTCTTCACACTTGAGAGGGCGCACAGGGTCCCAGCTCGTCGACCGCTGCCTGGCCGGCCTCCCCGACCAGTAGTGGCCAAATTGCTCCACTATAAAGATAGGGATACGCTGATAAAAAAAGCGCGCACAGCAGGACCCTTCAGGGTCGGAAATGGAACGGTTACCATAATCCCGCATTACACCCAGGAGACGCAAAGGCGCAGGGCTTCCTATCTTGCTGTTAAAAAAGAGCTCAGAGAAGAGGGGATCCAGTACTCACTGATTTTCCCAGCCAAACTGAGAGTGATAGTGGATGGTACGACTCAGTTCTTCATGACACCCGATGACGCATGGACATGGCTAGAGACATATAGAGCGGGCACAGATCATAAAGGCCCAAAATGCTCTGACCCACCAAAAACATCACAGATGCGAAAATCCCAACGTCTGCGGAAACGGAATAAAAACCTGCAGAAGCAGCAATCAGCCCACATGGCGGAAGATAAGCAAAGAGCGCTAGCAGCGACAGCGGAGATTACGGGGCCACAGAGGGCTGAGTCAGTGGCGGGAACAGAATCGGAAGAAGAAAAGAGGAGGTCAGACACTGAAATCTCGGAATCAGATAGCACAAGGGGACCTGTGGTCATGCCTAGAACGGCGGATGGAATGATGGACGAATGACGGACTCCTGTGGGCCAATAAACACACTTAACACGATTTGTTGCCATGTGGGATCCAGGGCAACGGGGCCTAGGCGACGGCTGCTGCCTGTTGGGGCCGAGTCACCCGCCCACTGCCCTTACGGCACCCTGTAGCGCTGCTGCGGGATTGTTTTGTGTGTACTGTTGTGCAGTTTGGATGGGAACTAATAGCTTGTTATTGGGTCCTGTTCTGGGGGGGAGGGTTGAGGGTGTTATGCGGGGTGTTGATGTTTGGGGACATGCTGGTGGTGTGGGCAGAAGCAATGTGAGCGTGATGAAGTTGAGCAGCATATGCAATGGGGGCGTTACCTGACCTAAGATGCATCACATGGAACGTAAGGGGTCTGAACTCAATGACTAAGCGGCACAAGGTTCATGCGTATCTGGTGAGAAGGGGGATCCACATAGCCCTGATACAGGAGACACATCTTACCAGGGCAGAGGGACAAGCGCTGCAGCGTAGGTGGAGGGGACAGGTGTTCAGCATAGCATACTCGGCTTTTGCCAGGGGAGTGCTCATATGGGTGAGGGCGGGGTCCCTTTCCAGGCAACTAGACAGGTGTTGGATCCGGAGGGCAGATACGTAGCAGTGGAGGGGAGACTCTATGGTAGGGACGTTGTGCTGTGCAGTGTATATGCTCCAAATGTGCACCAAGCGCGCTTCTTGGACCGCATCTCGGGTGCGCTGGCGATCTACCTGGCAGTGCCTGCGATAGTGGGTGGGGACTTTAACGCCATCACAGACATAGACCTAGACAGGTCCCATCCACCTTTGGCAGCTGTGCCGGTTCGGAAACTGGCCAAAGACAGGGCTGACTGGCAAGAAAGATGGGAGTTACTGGATATCTGGCGTGAGCAGCATCCTCAAGATAGAGATTACTATTTCTTTTCATCCATACATGAGCTCCATGACAGAATAGATGCCATCCTCTGCTCTCACTTGATTGCCCGCATGGTGGCTCAATCTGAATACCTTACACGTACCATATCGGATCACAGCCCGCTATTAATGTTCATCAGGTAGCAGCGGGCACGATCTGCGATCCCGACATGGCGTCTTCGCCCAGAGACACTGGAAGACCAGGTCTTTAAGACAGAACTAAGAGAGGGCATTGAGCATTATTTCCAGGAGAACCAGGGAACGGCTTCCACCAGAGCAGTTGAGTAGGATGCCTTCAAGGCCATTGTCTGTATTAATAAGTATTCAGGTGCCAGGAAGACAGTGCTAGGGGATGTGGCGAAGGCTGAGGAGAACTTGAGGGACTTAGAGCAGCGGCGACCAGAACAGCCGACGCTACAGACGCAGCTCCTGGAAGCAAAGGAAAAGTTTGCGGTTGAGGTTGAGCGGCTGCGTAGCTTTGACTATAAGAGCTACCTGACGAAAGTCTACACGGAGGGGGACAAAGTCGGTACCCTGTTGGCAAGACTGGTGAATCCAACACCGAGAAGTAGCCCGATCATGAGATTAGAGTCGGAGGAAGGCCTACTGGTCCACTCACAGGCACAAGTGCTCTATAGGTTCCAGACTTACTATGAGACTCTGTATCAGAGCAGGCTGAAAGCTGAGGAAAAAGACATAGAAGATTACTTGGCGGAGATTCCGATACCGCAATTGACCGCGGACCAGGCAGAAATATTAGGCCAGGACATCACCCTAGCTGTGATAAGGGGGGCAATTAAACAGATGGCAAGGAATAAGACAGCGGGACCAGATGGTCTGCCCGTTGAATTCTATGCGCACTATATTGACATATTGGCGCCTCGATTGCTGGAGGTCTACAGGGAGGCGGGGGAACTGGGCCACCTACCAAGGTCATTGAGGTAAGCATTAATTATCCCACTATTGAAGCCTGGACGGCCGGATGTAGATGTGGCCTCTTATAGACCCCTCTCCATGCTGATGGTGGACTATAAGATCCTAAGCCGAATACTGGCGACCCGACTCCTGCCTTGCATGACGAAATTGGTGCATGCCGACCAGTCGGGATTCATCCCAACTAGGAATATTGCTTCGAATATAAGACAGTTTTTGCGGGTTCCGGCGGGGGACTATGAGGATCTGCGCTCCCCAGCAGTCTTCTCTGTAGATATAGAGAAGGCGTTTGACAGTCTGGAGTGGGTTTTCCTCGACAAGGTGTTGGGACTGTTCGGACTGGGCGATCGATTTAGTGCATGGACGAGAGTGCTATATTCCTCGGCTACTGCAAGGGTACGCCTGGGGGAGGTGATCTCCGACCAATATCCAGTGATGAGGAGGACGAGACAGGGATGCTCGTTGTCACCCCCATTGTTTGCGCTGGCGATGGAACCACTGGCGATCCAGGCTCGGTCGGGATTATCATACCAGGGGCTGCAGCTTTGTGGTGTGCCTCACTATGTATCCCTATATGCAGATGACTTGCTCCTCTTCCTGGAGGATACAGAGGAAGCATTACAGGGAGCAACTTCGTTGTTATCACAATATGGGGCAGTTTCAGGGCTTCAAGCAAACTGGCGCAAAACGTGTCTTTTCCTGGTCCGACCGGGTTTATCACCACCGATGTCACTTGGTGCGATTGCCTGGGAACCATCATGCCTCACCTATTTGGGGGTTCGGGTTTATCATGACAGCCTGGATTTACTAGAGGGGAATGTGGGACGCTGTATTAAAGCCCTAAAGGGATGTATGGCGTTCTGGTCAACACTCCCTCTGTCATTGGTGGGCCGGATAGCCTTGCTTAAGATGGTAGCGCTCCCCAGATTGCTTTACTATTTCCGTACGTTACCGATCTGGATCCCACCACGCATATTTGAAGACTTACGGTCATTGACCATAGATTTCCTGTGGGGCAAGGGTAGGAGACGAGTGGCACTGACGACCTTGATGAGGCCTAGGCTGGCTGGCGGGCTGGCTGTGCCCAACTTTGAACTCTACTATTTGGCGGTGCAGCTGCAAGTTCTGACACAATGCATAGCGCTGGAATTCAGAGGACCGAACACGCACGTGGGCAAGGAGTGCAGAGACATGTCCTCTCTTACATAATCTTGCAGCAGAAACTTGCTCTGCGGGACCTGACGGGTGAAGAACGAACCCTGAGGCTTTGCTGGAATAGGACTCAGCGTAGGGCAGGGGTAGCTCGCCCATATGCGCTGGAAATTCCTCTAGGTATGTTGACGGTGCTTCCGCACAGAGGGGATTGGTCCCCTTTGGAGGACTGGGAACAGCTGGGCATCCACATGGTTGGGGATCTGTATATGGATGGTGAATTGATGCCTTTTCAGGCACTGCAGGACACCTATGGCATTCCGGAGGGCGGCTTCCTGCTATATGCGGCAGTTGCTGTGGCGATTCGGGGACACTGGAAAGGTGGGCACACGGAACCAGATACCGCATTAGCTTGTCAATATGTAGTAATGGCCGCGGGGACGATTAAGGCAGTCACGTGCCTCCACTCTCGGATGATGCAGGATGGTTTACAACCACTGGTCGCACTGAAAGCAAAATGGGAAGTGAGTATAGGTAGCCAGATCCCGGACACGGCATGGGAACACATTCTTAAGAGAGCGTGGAAGGGGAGCAGAAATGCCTGGTTCCAACAGATACAATTTTACATTCTACATCGCGCTTACTTGACCCCTGACAAAATTAGGAAGTACTTCCAGGTCCATGATGCAGCGTGTCCCAGATGTCTGGAGAAGGAGGTGGAACTAGAACATATGCTGTGGCATTGTCCATCTATTGGGGAGTATAGGGCAGAAATAGGGGACCTCCTAAATGCAATAACTGATCGACAACTAGACTACGACATAGCTACCTGTTTGCTGCACTGGTTTCCGCACACAGCTAAAACGAAAATAACCAGCAAATTTATTGATTTAGGTTTATTACTGGCCAAACCAGAGGTAACTTGGCACTGGAAATCGAGGGCGGGACCCTCGAGCAGGTGCTGGCGTATGGAATTCTGTAAATGGGCAGAGTGTGAGAGTGTGATCCGGCTGCGGCAGGCTAAACGAGCTGATAATGATAGGGCGTTAGAGATGGCGAGAGCGTGGGAGTCCCTGACTCAGGCCTTGCGAGACTCCAAGTTGGAGGAAGAAGATGAATGACCGATAATCGTACATGTGATCATCAAACCACGAAACTGTTGTGCAAAGTTGTCCCTGCAGCTGAAAATACACTAAGATATAGAACTCTGGACATGCCCACACCATCGAGAATAAGGGAGGGAGGGCTTAGGGGGAATTAGCGTTAAATTTGGGACATGTTTAATGGAAATGGATGATGTGATAATTGTAGCATATTGTATGTCAATATAAACTCCAATAAAATGTGTTTTTGAAAAAAAAAACAATGGAAAACTGGTGTGTAACTATATTAACTGTCGACGGCGTTTCGATCCTTTACACTACATTACACGGATCATCATCATGACTGAAAATTACATTGCCTGAGTGAAAAGCATACAAACCTTAGGGTAAGGGTGGAATGATATTGCAAGACGAGGCGCATAGGATCCAAGGTGCGGCGCGACACATCAATTGAATCAAAAATGAGGGATAACCACGGAGTTCTTGGAGCCGATAGTCTAGTGTAGCAGGGGGAACGGAGTCCTATGCTATGGTCGCGCTGGGCGATTTAATCCAGGGAGGAACCGCTCTCTTTCACTGCATGCACACCGATTTCTGCAGCAGGGTCATGGACCCCTGGAGTTCTCTCACTAGAAATGAACGAACAAAGGGATGCTGAAAGCTTGTGCGCAGCCAGTGCTTCAGTGTTACAGTTTTTGCTGGTACTCTCCACGGAACGGCCGTCCTCCATCACACTGCACTGCATTTCCACGGGTTTCTGCTGCAAGATCATTGACTGCATGAGCTCTCTCACTAATAACAAATGAGGTTACGGATGCAACGTTGATGTAGTATTCGTGTTTTGCTGAGAGGGTTCACTGAGGCTACATCACTGCACTGGATACCCAGGGATTTCGTTTTGCATTTTTATATAGTGCGAACACGACACAAAGGTTTTGTAACACTTTACATGAGCACCAGTTCTTGTTGATGTAAACACAAGCTATATTAATACACACAAGGGGTCTTAACCCATTCCGTGCTCCAGTCGGCCGTTGGCCGACGGGAGCACCCCCTCCCCAGTGCTGCTGTCGGTCAGCCCTGCCCACCATTTAGAACGCCCGCACCGCGGGGGAAAACCCGCTGTGCTTAAGGCGTTAAATGGAGTGGGTAACCAGACTAACGGCATTCTACTCCCTAATGAACATAAGACACATAAGGGTGCGCCTAGTTGGAGTATAATCTTGTATGTGGAGAAATTGCTATTGTTAAAGGACTCGAAACTGTGCCCACCCAAGGATGGCATGCTTCATCATTGGGTTCCCTCCTCACACCAGGACCGACAACTCTCCACTGGGGAGGAGCTGCGGTGTTTTTAAGTAATCAAGAAGAGCTTGAGGTGGGGGTGAGAGGCAGAATGTTAAGAATATAAAGTGTAATGACTCTAAAACTGACTCCTGGTAGGCTTCAAATAAATATCACATCAGTAAGCCATATGGTCCAGTTGTGGTCATTACCCCCATGCGAGATTCCCTATTTCAGAGACTAATTGTGCTCTTGGCAGTCCCCTTTTTGGATCACTGGCGTGTGATACAAGTCATTATAGAGAAGTCTGATCAAGGTAAACAAAAAACTGCCACATTCTGAGCCAAATTCGTACACAGAACAGGTGGAGCAGGTGTTTATGGATGCTTAAAGCAATTTAAATCTTCTCTCTTTATGCATGAGTGTTATTCAACAACACATATGCAACTTATCATTGGGTAAACTATCCGCAATGATTAAAGTACAACCTTCTTTCCTTCCTTCCAAGGTTCATGTGAACACCCCCCTTATCAGGTCAGCACTGGGCAGAGTGGATAAACTGCACTGTAACCACCCACACCTCTCACTGTTTCGACACCTTAACCATCCAGTACACAACAACACATCACACACACACCCGTCCATAATTCTCATAAATAGCTGCATTTAAAGTAATGAAGCCAGGCACTTATTGCTCTTCCACCACTTACTCAAACCCCATCCACTTTCAACAAATGCAAAAGAGAAACAAACATCTCCACTTGCACAAATGTTGCATCTTCTGTGCTACAACACATCAGCATTCAACTCAATTGCAACACAACGTCAAAGCATAAGCTTACACCGACACCAATTTCACAAACACTCTCTAAGGCACACTCATCCTCCCACAAAAGATGTGTCAAATCTCTAATAAGCCTGTTTGCCCAGGACACAGATTACAAGGATAGCTACAATGCTACCACTTTCAGTAGATGCACTCTACCTATTTCCTCACATTCTCATACACATGAGGAACACATCTTGTTCAACAATAGTGCCACAACAACTAAAACCTCATTGGATGACACTAAAGGCAACCCAGATATAAAATCCTCCTTCTGCAAAAGAAAGCACCTCCATCTATACTGTATTCTGTTCAAGGAGCAAAAAAAAATACAACATGTTTGATCTACTGATAGGTACAGAACTAGACTTTCTATTCATCTCAGCAGCCTCGTTGGGAAAATATATGATTACAATACTTCAAGAAGCTAACCCAACTGGCTATCAAGCAATTACACACAACCAACAAGGAAAGAAATGAGACAAACTGTCTAGTATCTTAAATGATACAATAACAACCAAGAAGGAAGAGGTGACAATGTAAGATTGTGAAGCTCCTCTTACTAAATGCAAACTCAGCTCCATTTTCACCTCCAACTTACTCTTGCTCTGCAGACCACTCCGCGCTGACAAAGCCTTTACAGATGCTTTCATGGACACTGTATCACATCTGTGAACCAAACTCTCAATATATGTGTACTCAATGAATTAACATTGGGTTCGAAAAACCAAATATGCCTCAGCCAAATGCCACTGAATCAGCGTTAAACACACAATTTACAACAGATCCTCCCGGACCTACGCACATAGATGGTCATATATTGGATGACATTGTCTCCTCTTCTCCATACCGGAGCTCACTGTTATTCAAAAAGTTTGAACAGTCAGATTGACTGACAATCACATCATCACTTTTCACTCAAAATTTCAAACAAAATAAAGACGTTCTGCAATACCACAGCAACATACAGGCAATAGAACAAATTAAATACGCAAGAGTTGGGGTCTTAGCTAACCACACACAATTAGAAACATTAAACTCAGTAGAGAAACTCTTCGAATGGAAGACCAAAGCCGTTAACGAACTAATCCCAAAAAGAACTTCAAAGCAAAAGAAAAAGAAAGACCTTTGGATAAATGAAGACTTAAAAAAGGACAAAAAAGAAACACTTCAACACGTCACCAGAGCTGGCACAAAGGACCCTTTTAAAAAAAATATATGTTTTATTGACTTTCACCCAACAAACAACTTACATTGGCCTCATAACAGTGCAGTGGTACACTTCTTGATTTCTTAAATTCACATTTTTGGCTATGGCATATAGACAATACTCAATTCCAATGTCCGACAGTTTCCCCGCATATTTATCCCCTTGTGATACGCATTACCTAATGTACAGTTTTAGTCAGGTGCGTTCTCTTTGTGTGTCCATGTGCCATTAGTTCTTTCAGTCAAGGCACCCATCCACTTGCAAAACATACCCTCCCCTTTGAACCTCCCTAATTCTCTCCACCGGTGTGTTCGACATTACTGTCCTTCTAAAGTCATACAGTATGTAAATTGGCCCAGGGCATATAGCTCCCTCTCATACTGGGTTGACTAACCTAGCCAGCGTCTTTCCTGATTCCGCTATTGTGTCTCCTGGAATGGTGAGGTACGCCTATATAGTTTTCCTATTCATGGCGTCCCCGCCGGCGTATCTATTGACTCCCCATCCGACTCTGACTCAGGTGTCTGCAACAATGCCACCAAAGCTTTCCATGCTTGGGCAGCTTCCAATACCTTCTCGCAAGTAGATCTAGCTAGCTGAAACCGTACCCTGCTCTTGCTTGCTGCACACCTGGTTAACTCTACCTTCCAGTGCTCAACGCTGGGCCCTTGCCTGGATTTCCAATTCTTCGTTAAAACCCTTTAAGCTAGGATCAGCCCTAAAGTCCAGGAACGTATTTGTGACTTTTATCTTGTTCGTATGGGGAAACCAATGTAGCATGCATGCGCCCATGTTTGGCTCTATCTGACTGTCGTCACCCCACATAATATATCAACCATTTCCTCCCAATATGTTCCTAATTGCGGGCAACTCCACATCATGTGAATAAATTCTTCTTCTTCTGAGTTGCATTGTGGGCATCTGGCTGCGTCTACATTAAAATATGTATCAATTCGCACCAGAGTCAAGTACGCCCTGTGCAATATATAGAAATGAATGAGCTGAAACCTGGCATTGCCCGTACTCTTCTACGCCTTCTCTATTAATCTGGACCACGCTGTGTCAGGAATTTCTTTAACCAGGTCTGCTTCCCATTTCCCTTGTAATTGCCTTAACGGCTTCCTCCCTTCCTCCCCCATCCTTCTGTTTAAACATGTTATAGCCTTAAAGGTCCCTTCCGCCATCACTATATACTGGCATGTTAGAGATGTCTGCGGCTCGGCTAAACAGTTGGATTGCCGTTGTTAGGGCTGAATGCAGCAAGAAATCACCCCTGGGTAGGTCATAGCGGTCTAGCAATGTCTGGTAAGGCAAAAGTACACCCTCTTCATACAGGTCCTCTATCATTTGCACTCCCTGTTCTTACCATGCAGCTAATGCAGACCAATGTCCCCCATGTGGAAGCGCTGTGCACATGCCCAGTGGAATCTCCGGCGCGTATGGCCATAGAACCCCACTTCTCTTTCGACTATGGTTACAACATAATCTCAGCGTCCGCTCTTCATGCGCTAACGTGTCGAGCCGCAATTGCTGACCAAGTATAATAAATGATAAGATGTGACAAGGTATCCACCGGCCCTCCGGCCTGTCTGGGCCCCTGAATTCCCTTGTCAAGGGCTGGCTAAACAACTGCAGCTGGGCTGCCAAATAGTATTGTTCAGAGTCCAGGACCGCCCATCCCCTTCCGTTCTGGGTCTCATCATCGTGGTCAAGGCCACTTGACGTCTGCCGCTCCCCCATATAAACTCCCCCACTAAGGATCGGAGCCTATTGAAGAATGAGCCTGGTATCCAAATTGGTAGCGTCCTGAAGTAGTACAACAACCAAGGCAAGGCCACCATCTTCAGAAGTGCCACTCGGCCCACCACCGAGAATGGCAGCGTGCTCCAAAATGTTACACTCCCTTTACTCCCTCTAATTGCTCTCCCCATATTACCCTCCAGCAGATCCTCCAGCTTATGGTAGATGTGGGTCCCCAGATAAGGTAAACAGCGCGGTTTCCATCTTATACCTCCCGCTTGGTGAGGCTTCTTGCTCGTCTGCCTTACAGGGAACAGGCAAGTCTTATAACCAGTTCACCTGAAGCCCTGACGCCTCACCGAACACACGCAGCAGCGTCGTCACCCCTGTAAAGGATGCTGCGGTGTTACCCAGATACATGAGTAAATCATCTGCATAAAGAGAGATATACTGCGTGTCTTCTCTCAAGTCCAGGCCAATTTAATGTTTCCCCGATCTGGGGTGCGCCGCTAGTGGATTGATTGCTAATGCAAACAGCAGCGGAGACAAAGAACACCCCAGCCTCGTTCCCCGCTCTACTGAACAAGGCAGCGACTCTGTCACCCCCGTCCGCACTCGGGCCGTTGCTGTATGATAAAGGATCCAAGTCCACTTCACAAAACCCTCTCCTAGGTCCATTACCCGCATTACCTGAAATAGAAATGGCCACTCTAAGCTATCAAAAGCCTTTTTAATATCTACTGAGAGGACCGCAGCCGCAGTGGTCAAGCTGTGATTCCCCTCCAAGACACGGAGCAGTCGCCTCACATTTACAGCCGTGTTTCGTGTCGGGATGAAGCCCGCTTGGTCTGTATGGATCAGTTGAATTATGTATGGGTGGAGTCTGGCAGCGAGAATTCTACTCAGTATTTTGTAATCAGTGATCAGCATTGATAGTGGGCGATATGCCGACTAATCCGTCGGTTCTCTCCCGGGCTTTAATAATGGGATGATAATAGCCTCACGAAGGGTAGCGTCACTTCTTTCCATGCTTCCTGATACATCGCTAGTAGTCTTGGCCCCAAGCAACCGACATACGCTGAATAAAAAAAATTCTATGGGCAGAGCATCCACCCCCGGTCTTTTGTTACACGCCATGTTCTTAATCGCACCCCTAATTTCGCCGAGCCTGAGCGCCTGCCCCAGCATGTCTTCCTGCTCCTGCTCTAATCTAGGTAATATTAATTCAGATAGGAACTCCTCCACAGCTTCTCCATCCTGTCGCAGCTTGCTACGGTAAAGTGTAGTATAATAATCTAAAAATAGACCATTTATCCTTTGCTGCGTATACTCCAGATTCCCAGTCGGCTCCGTTAATCCCAATAATGGCGTGCCCCGGGCATGTGGATTAGCTAACCATGCAAGCAGCGCACCGGACTTTTTTCCCTCTGCATGTACCTTTGCCGGGTACGACTTATAGTCAAAGGAGCGCAGCCTTTCCACTTGAGCTGCTACCGCTTCTCTTGCCTCTATAGCCTTCCTTTGCATGCTCTTGTCCTCAAGATTGGCCATCTCTATATCTTTCAATAACGTTTTCCCCCTAATTACGGCCTTAAAGGCGTCCCACTCAACCACCACCGATGTCGCCGTGCCCTCATTCTCAGGAAAATATTGTGTTATACCCGTTCCAAGATCCGCGCTAAAAACTAGATCATCTAGAGCCTCCGGTCCTAATCGCCAGGTCGGTATTACAGCCCTCTCTTGGATCCATCGAATCTGCACTAGTAACGGATTATGGTCCGATATTGTCCTAGCTAAATATTCACTGTGACTGACTTTGACATGTACATCCGGTGTGCACAATACCGTATCAAGCCGCACGTGCAAATCATGGATGCTGGAGTAGTAAGAATAGTCTCGCTCCTCCAAATGATGCTCCTGCCAGGTGTCCACTAATTCCCAGTCGTTCTGCCACCCACGTCTAGCCTTGGAGAGTCTATGGATCAGGCATCCGGGAGCGGTGGTGAGATCTGTCCATCTCTACATCCGCAATGGAATTAAAGTCTCCCCCATCAATGCCGAACTCGACAAACATGGTGCTAACTTCCCTGATAAACGTCCAAAAAAAGAAGCAAAAATACTTCCCAGCAACACATCAGTACAATTAAGGCGGCCGGTCACTATCACAAACCTCCCCTCTGGGTCAATCAATTTTTGGGTTGGTTGGAATGGAACTCCCACCCTAACCCAAATTAGCACACCCCTAGCAAATGCCGAATAAGTTGTGTAAAATAATTGCCCCCTCCATCTACTTTTCAGTGCTAACCCTTCAGATTTATTAATGTGCATATCTTGTAGAAAGGCTATGTGGGTCCCCCGTTGTATCACATAAGCATGTACTTTGTGGTGTCTAATCATCGTATGGAGCCCCCGTACATTCCAGGGAACACATTTCAAGTCATTTAGCGAACCCATGCAGAAACCAATTCCTCGCTCAACATTGCCCCATACAGTTGAAACGCACCAGTGGATTTACCCACCCCAACCAACCCATAGAACCCTCCCCCAGGACAGGCGCTACAACATTAGTACCCATCCAAACTACCACTCAAACTGTTCCTGTAGTAAAAACCCCAAGGAACTCACTCACACAAATTTCAGGGGGTTGACTCAGAGCCTCAGAAAGTCGACTTCCTATACCTTCAGCAGCCTGCACTGTGTCCCCGAGAGAGCTAGGCAGCTCCATCTGGGGCGGCAGTTTTGGAGGGATTACCACAGTACTAACTCACTGGGCCTGATTGACTCCTCTTACCAACATCACTCAGGTGTCACTCACTACCCGTGGAGACGCCCCAAGACAAGAACAAGAGCCCTCCCCAACTCAGCAGCCCCCAAAGTCAAGTCTTGGCACTATGCATTCACCATTTTGTCCGCCGTCCCAGCTGTCACATGCGGCAAAGGAACACTTCCTGTGTCCGATTCTTCGGTGCACAATCCCACTGAGCCCTTCTCAGAGTCCGATGCCCCCTCTGCTACCTTTCCCGTCTCTTGTGAAATGGCCACAACAGCCTGCAAAGCAGCCGAGCGTTCTTTCTCTGTCTATGCTCCAGTGGGCTTTGCTGTCTCAGCTCAGTGTCGTCGGATGCGCCGCGATCATCACGGCCCCCCCTCTGGTGTTCCCCTGCTACACCCTGCTTCTCCGGCACCTGCTCTGTACTGTTCCAGCCAGTCCCATGCTTCCTCCGGGCTATTGTGGAAGTGCTTCTTACCGTCCAGTGCTATTTTTAGCTGTGCAGGGAACATTAGGGAATATTGTAGGCCTTCTTCCCGAAGTGCCTTTTTAACTTCCAGGAACAATATGTGTTTGCACTGTACTTTGAGTATATAGTCCGGAAACAGCGTCACCTTCCTATTCCCAACCTTATATGGGCCTGCAGTACGAGCCTTGTGTAGCAAGAGATCCCTATCCTTATAGTGAAGCAGCCTAGCCACCACTGGTCTAGGCGGTCTTCCAGCTGCCAGTGGGCATGCTGGGACTCTATGTGCTCGTTCCAGAGTATAAAACGATGAGAAGCCTTCAGGCCCCACCTCCACTCTCAGCCAAGATTCCAAGTACTCCACCATACATGTTCCTTCCACTTCTTCAGGCAATCCAACTGCGCGAATATTGTTCCTTCTGTTCCTCCCCTTGGCATCCTCCGTTCTACGTTCCAACACCTGCAATCTGCACTGGACATCCGTCCTTTGGGCTTCCTTTGCTGTTCGGACAGGTCTCCAAGGTCACCTCTGTCTGCTTCACCCTGTCAACTAATTTAGCGTGGTCAGCTCGGAGCAATCCCAGTCCCTGCGCCACGTGCGCAATGTCCAGTTGCAGCGCCTCCCTGGTGTCAGTGATAGCTTTGAGTTTTTGATCCACCTGTTGTTGCAGCATCCCTTCTGGTTGCTGCGGGGGTTCTTCCTGCTTATCCGGCTCTCCCGTATCATCTACTTGCTCGGGAGGTTCTCCCAACTGTTTTCCTCTAGGTTTCCCCATTACTATCTGCAGTGCATGGTCTAGCACCAGGGCTGGTCTCACTCCAGTGTCCGGTGATATGCACTCTCCACCAGCAAAAGCTTTGTACTTCTGGCCTCATAAAGACTGTTCCCCTCACGCCTTACAGGAGGGCACCTTGCTGGGCCACCGTCTTAATCACCCTCAGCTAGGGACCATGCCATGCTCCGTAACCAGCGCCCTCCAACTCCAGCCCCAGCTAGCCCCTCAGCAACGCCCCTCTGGGAGTCCTTACTTCATGCTGACTCAGGGAACGTGCCACCAGGGTCTGATAACACAATCCAAGTGTCCCTTCAGCTATGGCAGCCCGCTACAGGGATTCCCAAAAGGTGCGCCCCCGCTATCCCGGCCTCTGCACTAACGGGCGTGCGCTGCTCCTCTTGTTTAATCCTCGCTTTTCCTTTGGCCCTTCCTCCACATGGCGTTCTTCTGTGCACTCAAGAACTCCCCCACTACATCGGCTGCTCTATAAGTCCACCATCAGTGAGCTGAATACTTATTTTTAGGGTTGCACTCAGAGGCACCACCCCCAAGACGCAACTTCTCTTCCTGCACCTCCAAAGCTCTTTTCCGCTTTGCTGCTATTGGGGAGCATCACTGAAGCCTACGTTTATTGGCTCAGTCGGGTCCAAACTTGCTGCCTCGTGTCCAGCACCAGACTAGTGCCTCCAGCCACAGCTAGGCTCAATGCAGCGAAGCCGCTGCTCACTGGGCTGTCCTGCCACCACTTGCCCTCTGGGCAGTGCTGTATGGCTCATAAGCAGAGCTCTGCTCATCTCTGCATACCCCTCAGCCCCCCAGTGATGCACCGGTACTTTCTGCCAGCTCACAGCCACTGGTCTCTTACAGCTGCTCCAGGGATGCCGTCCACTGTCCGCCGCCTCCTCTGCACTTCTACTGCTCCAAGCTTTTAAAATGGCAGCTCTCACTTTCAAAATGAAGTGAAGTGTCGAACCAAACGGCACTTGTCCTTGGTAGCACTCCTGTGGGAGACGATGTCTCATAAATAGTCAACTTGTATGTTGTTCCAAAATGATCAACAACAAAGGTTCTTCAAAATTCAACTGGAGGTTTATTTGATAAGTCTCAGATTTTAGTCATCAGGACTTTATCCATTAGAAATGTACTTTCATTAATACGGATTCCAATTCATCCGATTGCAATGAATGTGTCCCTATGCATTTCGTGACTCGTGCCCTTCATCAGGGGACTTTGTCGCAATCTGAAATCAAGAATATACACATTCAGGAAGGGAACTCAATCGTACAAGCGTGTACAAGAAGTTTATAAGGGGCTGCATCATGTGCCATAAGTAGTGCTTTACCGTGATGGTTTACAGATGGTTATCAAATGGAAAAGGAAAAAAGATGGTTGGTATGTGAACCCGGGTGAAAACACGAGTGGAGGATGCGTGGACACTCCATGATCTGAACGAAAACAACGATGTTAACATGGCATATATGTTTGGTGTGCTCAATCAAAGTAACAGTGCCTGGGGAAGTGCTTGTGATGAAGTCCAGTTCGTGCTCAAGTTGATTGTGTGAATTTATTACTGCGTGCATTAACAATGACATAAGAGCTGACATAAAGGAGACCGTGAATAGTAAGTGCGTGAAAGGTCTTACCGGAGATTCACAACGTAGCGAGGAGCTAGTAACCACAACTGGGCTCAGGGTGTTTGCCTTAAATGCGGAAGTATGTGATTAATGATGCAGCCCCTTATAAACTTCTTGTACGATTGAGTTCCCTTCCTGAATGTATATATTCTTGATTTCAGATTGCGACAAAGTCCCCTGATGAAGGACACGAGTCCCGAAATGCATTCATTGCAATCGGATAAATTGAAATCCGTATTAATGAAAGTTTTTTTCTAATGGATTAAGTCCTGATGACTAAAATCTGAGACTAATCAAATAAACCTCCTGTTGAATTTTGAAGAACCTTTGTTGTTGCTCATTTTGGAACAGCATACAAGTTGACTATTTATGAGACATCGTCTCCCACAGGAGTGCTACCAAGGACAAGTGCCGTTTGGTTCGACACTTCACTTCATTTTGTTCAAATTTTAGTCCCTCAAGGCCAGGAGGGACTCATCCCGTGGCACCCAGAAGTGTAATACTCCGCACTGAATTGTATGCACATCTATTTAAGCTGATACCCGTACCAAGGTGTGCCGCACACCACCCTGATTGGCTCTCACTTTCAGCCAGCAGCTCGGACCGAGGCTAAGCTGCGCTGCAGGTCTTCCAGCCATTATCAAAAATGGGGTGACCCAAAGGATCGAAAGACCTGGATTTTCAACAATATTCAAATACAATGGTCTTCAACCCTCAGAGAACAAAACCCAGAAAAGTTTTGGTTAATTTTCTTACTTACTCCGTTAAAGAAACCATTTTGAACATTGCGCTGAAACAGAAGGTGGTAAATGCTAAGGGGTTCAATTTCCAGATTAGATCAGATCTGTCTAGGATTACGCTTGACAGACAGTGGGAGCTTGGCAAGAGGTTGGAAGCCTTCAGGAGTCAGGGAGCCGTTGCTCAGTTGGTCTTCCCTGCGGCACTAAGAGTCATGTATAAGAACACTATGCATAACATAAGAATAGTGCAGGCTGCAGACGAATTCCTCCTAAGTATGGAAAGTAGGACGGAGTCTCCTAAGTAATGTGACTCTATATTATCTGGTTTTTGTTTTTGTTGAGATTTTACTAGTTATTTTTTTCTCCTTCTTCAGCCCCTGCCTGGTTCTTGGTGAGTCTAATTTTGGCGTGCTAATGCCGATTTTGATTCTGCTAATATAAATCTTAAAAGGCTTAGACTTCTCGTCTATATTGATAAAAAGTGTCAAAAAAAAAAAAAAATTCTAAAAAGAATATTTATGAGTTACATAGTACATAGCACATTGTATGTACTGAAACGACCTTGGGCGGGTAGAGAAGAAGAAGGAAAAAGAAAAGAAAAAAGAAAGAAAGAAAGGGGAAGGAAAGAAAGAAAAAAAATAGGAAGACAATAGGGCAAAAGAAAAGAAAAAAGGGAAAGAAAAAAGGGGGAAAAACAGGGAAAAAGAGAAAAAAAAAAAAAAAGAAGAAAAAAGGGAAGAAAAGGAAAGGGAAAAAAATAAAAATTAAAAAAAAGGGAGGAAAAAAATAAAAAAAAGGGGAAAAATAACACATAGGTTGAAGGACTGGGTTCTTAGGACCCAGCGGTGCCAGGGCACAACACCTGAAACCTTCGTGGGTAACCTGCTCCGGCGTACGAAACACAGAGACACGGGACACTTCCTTCGGCGTCAAAGATTCAAGGTTTATTTACTGCAGGGAACACAGTAGTCACGACAAGCAACACACGTGCAACTTGGGGAGACTGCTTCAAATTGGTTCTGTGGATCGCTCCTTTTATACAGTTTTTACCCATAGGATTACATTGAACACAAAAGTTTACAACCCGGTTCCCACCATCATCCCCCAGAGGGGTCGCTTTGGTCATTTTAAAACACACAAGGTCCGGATCATAAGTGCGGAAACATTTGGCGGTTCCCAACTGTAAAAACCCATCTTCCCAACATTAGTGCATTCCAATCGGCAATAAACAGGTCAGAATAGGAACAAAGACAGGTGCAGAGGAAGACGGAGACAGTGGGGAGATCGAAAAGGGTGTAAAAGGGGAGGTATCGGAAAACACCAGATACAGGCATCAAAGAGACGTGCCTAATGAGATGCACGGCTGAGACAATAAGTCCGTGCGGCAAGATGAGCCTCGAGCGGCGTCGTCTGCCTTTACAGTAACATCCCCCTCATCATAAAGACACTTACAAAGAACATGTGTCTTCCGCAAATGTCTTGGGAGTCCCAGGGTCGCGAAGCGGACATCGTCCGTTCGCTGGCTACTTGAGGGCAAGAGACAAAATGGATGCCGTATCTAAGATGGAACCCGTGGGTACAGATGAAAAACCCACATAACAAACGAACGGTTTAAGTTAGCACAGCGAAACTGCGCACACTTACTAAACTCGTCATTTGCGGTTCTTAGATACCAGACTCGACCATATTCGTGCGAGTCGAATGCACCACTTACAAGTGCCACGGAACCTCAGACGCTCCTTTTGCCCTCATGTAGGCAAGCACTAGTCAGAATCATATTCGATATTCATCAGACCATCGAGATGTTGCTGTAGCATAGCTCTGTCCAAACGAGTCCCCTTGGTAACAGGTGGCTGTCTCATACACGTTGTAGCACAGAGGCCACATAAGGCAGGACCGCACTGCACACAAAGGCAACACGTGAACAGGAACACCACAACGACTCCGATGATCATCAGAATCTTCCAACCCCAAGTCGACATCAGACCCCAAAACCATCCAAGTAACGTCCAATCCCCTACATCCACGTGTATGGATTCGGAGATCTTATGTAACCTCGAGATGGCTTGGTAAACAGTCGGAGCGTTATCCGGAATGAAAATGCAGCAGCTCCAATGGATCACTTTACATACCCCACCTCGATCTGCTAGAATAACATCCAAAACCATACGGTTTTGTAACGTCATAAGTCTCTCCGCCTGGAGTTCTGTGGTGATATTACCAAGGGCACTGGCAGTAATATTAGCTGTCGATTCTACCACTCGAGTCAACTGTCTCAGGTTCCTACTATTAACCATAGGTCCCCAAAACGGGAGGAAACCCTTGAAAAAGTCTCCTGCCTCTTGACCGGCAGTATCCTCTACGCTAATTACGCCTCTCACAACTCTAGTCTTGTGATAATCAGCATCTACAGTGAACGTCGGAGGCAACAGATTTGCAATGAAACATGAGCCCATGAAGTCAGCGGGCAACCATGCATATGCACGATCATAGCAGATAAAGTATGTACCCTTGGCAGCCAGAAACACAGGGGACGAGAACATTGGCAAAATGTAATTTTCAGTGCAAGCACTTGCTCCAAGTCGGGCTTGCGATCTTCGGCCACGACCCATGAGACAAAAATTACCAGTGTGGGGTACGACCCATATCGGAGGCGAGCCTTTAAGCTGCTTCTCGCTAGTAAACACACTATATTCACCTCTACTTAGGACCCTATAGGCTTGTATCTCTTCTTCGGGAATAAGCGAGGGATCATAGATATCACTATCTAAATCCTCTATTGCTATTGACAAAGGTTTTTGATACGAGGTAGGGCCAGAGTAGGGAGAACGTGGTTCTCGAATGGGGTGGAAACCCAGTGCGCTTCGAAACATTGTTTGAAATGCTCGAGCGGACCCTTGGGAACTATACGGTAACACCAGATATGGAATTCCCTTATCCGTAGTATGGGGCATCAACCCACACACCCAACAATTAGTAGTGTTAACCACTAACTGATGCTGATGAAGGAGCTGAATAAAGGAATTGTTGCGGAATTCTACACGTCTAGCCTGTTCGTGTTCCGGTAACATATGAAAGGAATGGGGAGAAACAGTAGAGGTAAGATTAGGGTCAGAAGTAGGAGTAGGTGTAGCAGAAGGTAAGAAGTAAGACATCATGTAATACACCCCACCCGCCAAAAATGCAGAAGCAGTCAAAAACAATACAAACAATTGGAATATAAAACATTTGGTACGACTGAGTTGCTGCAGCTTGAATCGATGAACCTGAGCTCCCTCCAAATCATTCAGCTTCGAGAATGCCATTCCCTACGACCGTCCGCAACGTTTCTTGACGCACTTCGTTCTGTGTAGCAACAGTCAATCCCTAGGAGTTCCCAGGAACCGACGGCCTTCAACCTAGCGTCAAGACCTACTATCCAGAAGGAAGTACGCGCGCGGCCCTACGGCCTTCAATGCACAATACGTATATGCAAAAACAAAGTCTCTCAGCTGTGGAAGCAAAAGTATATGGAATGAGGCTCAATATTATATATACAAAAATAATTACAAAAATACGAATGTTCAGAACTGATCACGGAAAACGGGATAATGCAGTTGTCAATTCAGCAAAGCAAAATATTTTATTTGTCCATAGTGCGAGATCGCAAAAAGTATCGGGTTTTCCCAGGACGTGTCTGCTCGTCGAACAAAGGATCCGTTGAGGAGACAGCGTCCTGCTGATCAGTTGAGTGTTCTGGTCTTGAGCTTTTCAATGACAATTGTTCAACAGTGTCTTTCTGCTGCGCTGGGGATTCTCCAACAGGCTGTGCGTCGCTAAAAGGTACAAACGCCGGCAATGTTTCTGTTTCCGATGACGCAATGCCTCTCCTTACCCACGGGTCTGCCGGCAAAGGGATGGGGACTCGTTTGGTGTGCGTAGCATGCACCCAATTCTTACGTCCCTCAAGACGAACGGCAGTCCTCGTGGCCAGGAGCACTTGGTAGGGTCCGGTGAACCTCGGGTCCAGGTTATTTTTGCGTGAAAAGTTCCTTGTCACCACCCAGTCTCCGGGCTGGAGCTGGTGGCCTGGACCCTCCGTCTGCGTCGGCAATGCTTCGTGGACCTGTTGGTGAATTAACCTCAGTTTAGCAGTCAAGTCATGTAGATAATCGATCAACATTGGGTACTCAAGATCAGGACACATCCCTGGCCTAGGAACCCCCCACACATTCGCAGGACGGCCGAACACTATTTCATAGGGACTAAGCCCTACTCGGGAGTGTACAGTCGCCCTAGTTGACAGTAATGCCAAAGGTAAAGCGTCAGGCCACGAAAGACCAGTCGTAGCCTGAATCTTCGCTAGCTTTAGTTTAAGGGTGCCATTGTACCCTTCAACCAAACCAGCTGACTGGGGGTGATTGGCGCTATGGAATTTCTGATTAATTCCAAGGCCCTTACACACACTCTTCATCACACTTCCAACAAACTCACTTCCGTTATCTGACCACACAACTCTGGGCATTCCATACCGAGGAAAATATTCCTTCAGTAGGATTTTCGCAGTAGACAAAGCAGTATTGTCTTTGAGAGGATAGGCCTCGATCCATCGGGAGAATGCGCAAACCACAACTAAAACGTATTTCAGGTTATTGCATCGCTCCATATGGATGAAGTCCAATTGAATCACCTCAAAGGGACATGAAGGGGGAGCAAAACTGCCAGGAGGAGTTGGGGTTCCTTTGCCAGGATTGTACATCATACACACCATACAATTCTTCACCAGACGTTCAGCACATTTCGTGATACCATCATTCTTCCATACAGGAGACAACAACTTACAAATACCTTTCACGCTGATATGTGCTAACCCATGTGCCATTGTCACAACGGCCAGCACATACGCATCAGGCAACAACCATCTTTTCTGATCCGACAAATCAATACAACAACCATTCGCATCCAACTTTCCCGTACTTTCTTTCCACTTCGCCTTTTCAGTCTCAGTGGCCTCATTCTGAATTTCTTTCACGCTCTCAATAGTGTCTTCACACATGCTCGATTCTGTAGGCCACCTAACCGAACTCGTCACATACATTCGAGTGCTAAGGTTTCGGGCAGTCTCCTTAGCAATCTCATCCGCAAACGCATTACCACGACCAACATCATCCGTCACCTTACGATGCGCACTACATTTAACAATCGCTACTTGCTTAGGCAACGTCAGTGCATCCAAAAGATCATTCACAAGCTGGCCATGCTGAATCTTCGTACCGTGCGACGTCAAGAAACCTCTCTCTCTCCACAATCGTCCAAAACTGTGAGCGACTCCAAACGCATATTGGCTATCAGTAAATACATTCACACGTTTCCCTTTCGCTAACACACATGCTCTAGTAAGAGCAATCAATTCTGCGGCTTGGGCAGAATTCTGATTCAACCTCGCAGTCTCAACAACGGTATTCAACGTTACAACAGCATAAGCAGTAGTCACATCACCATTCGGCAACTTAAAACATGACCCATCCACATACAAAGTACCATCCGGGTCTTCCAATGGGGTGTTTTTAAGGTCCACTCGACCTTTCGTTTCCTCTTCAGTCCTCAAGTAGCAATCATGCTCTGCTACTTCATCTGACTCTATACTAATTGGTAACAAAGTTGCCGGATTCAGAACATTACAACGTTTTATCTGAATGTGGCTTGCCAAAAGCGTCAACTCATACCCAGACAACCTCGCACTCGTCAAGTGCTGAGTCTTCGTTCGATTCAAAAGAGTATCGACTGCATGCGGAACCATCACCGTAAGCATATTATCCATGACCAATCCTGCTGATTGTCGGATGGAGACCGCAGCTGCCGCTGTTGCTCGTAAACAACTCGGCAATGCTCTAGCTACTGGGTCCAAGGTCGAGGAAAAATATGCGCATGGACGTTGCTTACCACCAAAAGGTTGCGTTAAGACACTCAAAGCACAACCTTCCCTCTCGTGAACATATAATGTAAACGGCTTACTGTAGTCAGGAGTACCCAACACAGGAGCCGAACACAATGAATCACGCAGTTCAGAAAAACTTTTCTGACATTCTTCCGTCCATGGTAAAGGAGTTGAAACATCCTTGCACGTAAGAGCCACCAATGGTTTCGCTAGCAATGAAAAATTAGGAATCCATTGCCTGCAGTACGACGTGATACCTAGAAAGGCACGTACATCTCTTTGGGTTTTTGGCACAGCCATTCGCGCAATCGCTGCAATTCTCTCTGGGGTCAACCTTCTTCCCTCCTTTGACAATAAGTGACCTAGATAGGTTACTTCTTGACAACAATATTGGAGTTTAGTAGGTGACACCTTGTGATTCAACTCACAGAGATGTTGCAACAACGACACCGTAGCAATTTTGCAAATGTCCCGAGTATCGGCAGCCACCAATAAGTCATCGACGTATTGGATTAAGGCCGCACCGACCGGCAACCGAAACGCATCCAGTTGACTCTTCAAGGCTTGACTGTAAATCGATGGACTTTCACAGTAGCCCTGAGGAGCGCGTTTGAACCGGAAGCTACGTCCACCGAGAGAGAAACCGAAAAGGTCCCTGCTCTCTTCGGCAATCGGGATGCTGAAAAACGCATTTTTCAAGTCAATCACCGAAAACCATGATGCAGAAGCTGGAATTAGAGTCAGTAGCGCCGTGATGTCAGGCACAACAGGAAATTGAGGAACCACAATTTTATTCACTTCCCGTAAATCGATAACAAAACGATAAACAGGCGGTTTTGAAGGATCAGTACGTTTAAGAATGGGCAGCACAGGGCTGTTGCACACGTTTCCCCGAGTCTCTTCAATAACATCTTTCTCAATCAGATCATAAATGATCGCTAACAACGCTCGTTCACCATCAAGAGAGATACGATACTGGGGAATACGTGGCAAACGCACATTAGATTTCAACTGAACAACATAAGGGGAGATATCAAGTAGGCCCACATCATTTGGACCCGTTGCCCACAAAGACGCAGGGAGAGAACTCAATTCCGGCGGGAGCTTGTCGAGGGACAAGTACATGGGAGAGACAACCCTCTCTCCAAACGTAAGCTGTACTCCCGCGGGAGAACAATACAAAGTCGCATACAAACGTTTAAGCAAATCCAGGCCCAAAAGATTTTCGCCACAACCTGTGGTTAGAATCAATGGAGCTTCCAGCTCACGTGGTCCAATTTTAAGGGGCAAAGGGCGCGAAACTGGATTGCTAACGGGGGCGCCAGAGAATCCAACGGAAACATTTGTTAAGCCAGACAAAGGTGCGCCAGGGAGTTTCGAATGCTGAATAGAACTTTTCGCTGCACCAGTGTCCAACAAAAAAGGCTCAACGACGCCCGATGTAGCAACTGCGACGTAAGGCCCTCTCTGATCAACCGGAACTGATGCCACTCCCTCTCCTTGTCTTTGGCTGTCCTAGTAATTACCGTCGTCAGTTCCCTGATCGACGTAATAGTCGTCTACATTATACTGCGCAGATCGTCCTTGCGATGATCCACGTTGATCGAAACAATTAGTAGAATTGGATGAGTTATCTGAGCGATCATTCTGAGCACCACGACCTCTACCACGTGATGCCTGCTGCGAACCACCACGACCTCCTTTAGATGAGTTACCACTATTACGTTCATTCAAAACAGGGCAATTGAATTTAATGTGTCCCTCCTGTCTACAATAAGCACATTGATTGTATCCTAACGATGATCTTTGGGAGGAGGAATCATTACGTGTTTGTGATCGATTCGATTGCGATCTATTCTGCTGGGATGCATTCTGATTTGTACGCGGAGGATATGCTTGTTGCAACAACACTTTAGTTTTGAGCTCTTTCGTCTTTTTATCAGCGCGGTCGTTCTCTTCTTTCTCTCTATTCTCATAATATTGTGCTGTAGCCAATATCTGAGCCGAAGTGGAAACGGCCCATGCACTTTCTGAATTTCTCAATTTATTGCTCAAATCGGGCAATAAGTTTGCAACAAATTTATCCACAAACAATCTCTGTCCACCCTCGGTACCCATATCCTGACCACTATGGTCGATGAATGCCTCCTCAAACCTCGTAAAGAAGTCGGAAACACTCTCATCTTTCTTCTGCTTACAGGCTGACAATTTGTCCCAGTTTACCTTCATAGCTGGCATAAGAGTTTTCATTAATGTAATTATTCTCTGAGGAAGGGCAGTAATCATCTGCTCAGGTTTAGCCCCACCAGTTTGTAACCCATCCGCCGCCACAATGGCAGCCCAATCACCACCTAATTCAGTCGGATAGTTTTCCTGCCTAATCTTAGCCCAAACAGGTTGCGGTACGACATTGCCGAACAACATATCGATATCGGCAAGATTCATAATTGTAGCGTCTACAAGCTGCGATAATTCTTTATAATAACCTGTAGGATTTTTGCGAGGGTCAGGCAAAGATTGCTTCACCTGCAACACTTCCGAACGTTTCCATGGGAGATGTATCCATACTCTCTGGAAATGTGGCGGAATAACAGGATTAGCTGTAGCATCACCTGGCATCCACACTGGTGGAACTTCCCGCATAGGGTATTGGCCAGACTCGTCTAGTTGTTTTTCAATATCCTCAACAAACAATGCATGAGGTATCGGAGCGGGGCGAAGAGATAGTAACCGCTCAATAGCACGTCGAACATTAGTATCCACTATCAGTCCATTCGAGAACTGAAGCTGAAGATCAGACAAAGCGGCCAGCACCTCGTCAGGCGCATCAGCCGATATCTGATCGCGAAGGAACTTACACATTTTATCAAACACGTATCTTTGGGTCGGTATATTGAACTGACAAAACGTTTCGAGAACAACACGGGGTGGATTTCTAAGGGGGTTTACCATCCAACCCATCGCCATATTATATAGCGCAACGCGTTCTCTGTTTCCAGGAAGCTGACTACGTCTCTGAGGACCATCGGAGTTAGCGGACCCATGAACAGGCCCAAGCGAATGAAAGAAACTAGCAGCAAGAGGAGAATTACGAGAACGAGTAGAGGGAGAAGTATAGGACACAGGACTAACAAGTGAAGGAGTAGAAACAGTAGCAACGGCAGGAGTTAACAAAACAGGAGCAGCAGCGGGGGCAGGAGTATGTGGAAGCGGAGGAGCAGTAGGGATAGACACGGGCAAAGGAGCAGGAACAGTCGGAAGAGCGGGTGCAGGCTGAGGAACAGGCGGTGGAACAATAAGCGGAAGGATAGGTACGGCAGGAACCACAGGAGCTGCAGCTGCGGTACCCTGTACGTACGGAGGTGGCGACTTCATGAGATAAGACATTAAAGGATCCTCAACTGGCTCTTCCTTCTTTTCCGACTCCGTAGGCAAAGCAGGATAACATTTATCTACGGTCATACGCTGTAGTCTGTCAAACACTTCCTTATCCTTAACCTCTTTATCTCGCTGAAATTGCTCTGCTTTCTTTACTATAGTAGCAACATTATCTCGCTGATTACGTTTAGTCTGTCTGATTTCTTTCTGTCGGGCTTCTTTGCGCCACAACCGAAAGGCATCAAACATGGCCGGCCTTGACTTTCTTTCGAACAATTTAATCTCCAAATTATCTAAGATCGGGGCCTCGAAGCTACCATGAGGTGGCCAACGAAGGTCACCATCCTTCTTCGTATATTTAATCCAATAATCATTAAAGGTGATCGGACCTAGTCCATGTTTACTATATAGTTCATAAGTGGGAGTTCCAACCGGAGGTATCGGACATGAGTCCTCCAGTCGGGAATCCGTACCACAAGGTCTGAAACAACTCAACAAAGTACAGCGACCAGGCATCTTGCACACTAGCCGAGTTTCACAAACTTCAAGGGTTACGGGATTTACCAAGTCCCAGCAAAGAACAAAACCCTCGGTTTTTGGCGGCTGCAGTCGTCAAACAACACAACAACAAAACGCTAGCAAAGTGTCACCGACAAAAACACTCACACAGCGTTAACAACAAAAACACTCGCTAAAGTGTCAACAACCAAGAACTCTGGGAGCGACCCACAAATACTTAACTCAAAGATCAATGGCGTCACCAGGAAGGCCCGTCTATCGTCTCGCTATACCAAGGTCTACGCCAGGCGCCAAAACAGGTCTACAGTCAGGGCAGCAGTCCGTCGCAGCCGTCAGGAGGCGGGAATCTTCGCGGGAAAAGTCTTCGGGCCACTTATTTCGACAACTGGATCGATGAAGCGGGGTGCACCTTCCCTCGGAGATTTCACACGAAGTTCCTCACGATCGTCGGGCTTGGACCGGTACCACTGATGCAGCCCCACGTTGGGCGCCAACTGAAGGACTGGGTTCTTAGGACCCAGCGGTGCCAGGGCACAACACCTGAAACCTTCGTGGGTAACCTGCTCCGGCGTACGAATCACAGAGACACGGGACACTTCCTTCGGCGTCAAAGATTCAAGGTTTATTTACTGCAGGGAACACAGTAGTCACGACAAGCAACACACGTGCAACTTGGGGAGACTGCTTCAAATTGGTTCTGTGGATCGCTCCTTTTATACAGTTTTTACCCATAGGATTACATTGAACACAAAAGTTTACAACCCGGTTCCCACCATCATCCCCCAGAGGGGTCGCTTTGGTCATTTTAAAACACACAAGGTCCGGATCATAAGTGCGGAAACATTTGGCGGTTCCCAACTGTAAAAACCCATCTTCCCAACATTAGTGCATTCCAATCGGCAATAAACAGGTCAGAATAGGAACAAAGACAGGTGCAGAGGAAGACGGAGACAGTGGGGAGATCGAAAAGGGTGTAAAAGGGGAGGTATCGGAAAACACCAGATACAGGCATCAAAGAGACGTGCCTAATGAGATGCACGGCTGAGACAATAAGTCCGTGCGGCAAGATGAGCCTCGAGCGGCGTCGTCTGCCTTTACAGTAACATCCCCCTCATCATAAAGACACTTACAAAGAACATGTGTCTTCCGCAAATGTCTTGGGAGTCCCAGGGTCGCGAAGCGGACATCGTCCGTTCGCTGGCTACTTGAGGGCAAGAGACAAAATGGATGCCGTATCTAAGATGGAACCCGTGGGTACAGATGAAAAACCCACATAACAAACGAACGGTTTAAGTTAGCACAGCGAAACTGCGCACACTTACTAAACTCGTCATTTGCGGTTCTTAGATACCAGACTCGACCATATTCGTGCGAGTCGAATGCACCACTTACAAGTGCCACGGAACCTCAAGGTGGATCACTATTAGTACCGGTACAAAGTGGGTAAGAAGATATACAGTCACTTAGGGCCTATTTCTCACTCTATTTCATTTAGGTCTTTTTCTCTTAATTTTGGTTACATAGTTGTGGTGGCAGGGGTCCATAGTGGGGTGCTATCTCTCTGGTGAGACCAGATAGATAGAGAGGGGGTTTCCCGTGGGTGGGGGGTTTGGGGGGGAGGGGGGTTAGGGGCTGGGGAAAAAGTAAAAACGGTCCTCTAAAACGTCCTTTAAAGCTTTCTTTGGAGGGGAAAGACATGAATTTATACAGCTCATTTACCTTTGTCTGGCACTATTGGCCCTTAGTCCTGGTAATTTTCTTCCAATACAATGCATAACTTACGCATCTTATCCTGGAACACTAATGGTCTTCGGACTACGCCAAGAAGAAACATCATCATGCAATATCTTAGAGATTCTGCTGCGCAAGTACTAGTGCTCCAGGAGACACACTTGGCAGAAAACGAAATGCAAAAACTGTTGCATAAGAACAAATGGATAAATTTTGGGGTCATTACATCACAAACTTCACATATTAGGGGGGTGGCCATTCTCTTTAAAAAATCTATTAGGGCAAGGCTAATCTCTAAACAGGTGGACCCTTATGGTCGATGGGCAATAGCTTCTGTTATTATCTTGGGTGCATCATTTACAATAGTGGGATATTATGGCCCAAACCAGGACGATCCATCAGCTTTGACTACACTGTTTTCACAACTATATTTATTTCCAGAGCCGGTTATCTTAGCAGGCGACTATAATATAGTTCTGGATCCAGTATTGGACAAATCATCTTCCAATAGGGCTAAAACTCTATCTAAAACTAGGATGTTTTTGTTAAACAATATGAAAGCATTGAATTATGTCGACATCTGGAGGGCACTCCATGGGTCTCAAAGGGGGTACACATTTAAGAACTATAAATTTCATCATCAATCTCGGATAGACTTCATTTTGATCAGTCACATTTTGGTTAAACAGGTAAAATCAATCGCCCATTTACCTTTTCACCTTTCTGACCACACAGCTATCATATTTGAACTTGAGGCTCCTTCTAGGCCCTCTTTAAGAAATTGGTCCTTTGATAGATCAATTCTTGCTTCACCCAATATCATTGAAGCATTAAATCAGGAAATTACATTTTTTTGGGAGATTAATCAGGGGTCTGCCCTACCTGGAATTACCTGGGACGCCTTCAAAGCCACACTAAGGGGTTATTTAACAAATCTATCGTCATTTAAAAATAAAACCTATTGGGAAGCAGTAGTCTCTCTTGAACTAGAGATCGCAGGGCTTCAAGAAGAGATCGACTCAAGCCCGGTAGCATCAGGGACCCCCTTAGTGGAGCTGCAAGACAGATTAACAGTCTTAAAAGGAGATCTCTCCTCAGTTCTGAATGCTCGGGTTTTAGAGAGATGGGAGGTTAGCAAGCTGGCTCATTTTGAATATGGGGAAGGAGCCGGAAAGCTCCTAGCCTGGAAGTCTAAAACAGACAGGGCCCGAAACAATGTTAGTTCCATCTGTAAGGATGGAGTATTATATTCTACAGATGAGGAAATCAGTGGAGCCTTTAGAAGCTTCTTCACTGAAATATATCAAGAGGATAAGAGGGTAGAACCGAGCCAAGCAAGGGACTGGTTATCTGGTATCTCTCTTTCGACCTTAAATTTAGAACAAAGGGATGCCTTAGATCGCCCTATTACACAGGAGGAAGTAAGCTCCGCCATCTCTAAAAGTAAAAAAGGTAAGGCTGCAGGACCTGATGGGCTACCCTCCGAAATTTACAAACTAATTTGCTCAACAACTCTCTCCCACTTAACGGACCTGTTCAACAGTATTCTATTGGATGGCGCTTTACCTCCAGCATCTTGGGATAGGGCCTCCATAACTTTGATTTTAAAACCGGGTAAACCTGCAACTAGCTGTGGGTCATACAGGCCAATCTCAATCCTTAGCACGGATTACAAGATCTTTGCATCTGTGCTTGCAAATAGATTGGGGGGAGTTGCAGATAATATCTTGCATGTGGACCTGAAAGGATTCGTAAAGGGAAGGCAACTTTATGAATTGACTTATGATCTTATCGGTGCAATAGACATGGCCACACTAGCATCGCTTCCCTTAGCTGTCTTTACACTGGATGCTACAAAAGCTTTTGACAGGGTAAACTGGATATATTTAGAGGAAGTCCTGAAAAAGATTAATCTAGGTGATAATTTTAGGAGAGCTGATAAGCTACTATACAAAAACCCTTCTGCCTCCCTATTGGTTAACGGTGAACTCACTGAGTCATTTAACATTACTCGAGGAACCCGTCAAGGGTGCCCTCTCTCACCACTTCTGTTTGATTTATATATTGAACCTTTTGCTCAATTAATTCGGGATAACATTAATATAAAACCTTTTATTTTCGAAGGATGGGAAAAGAAGGTTGCATTGTATGCGGATGATGTCCTTATTTTTTCATCCGAGTTGGGCTCGTCCTTTCCTACCGTTATATCTATTGCGGAAGAGTTTGGTGCAATATCAGGATACGAAGTCAATGCATCAAAAACGGACATCATGGTCTGGAATCACCCCGTACCGATCGCAGGGGTACAGCCTAGTACTACCCTCAGGTATCTTGGGTTAAATATTTATTCTTACATCAATAAGATCGCCCCCTTAAATTTTGCTCAGGTGGCTAAGGAGGCTCGAAGATCGATGAGATTATGGTCTGCCCTACCTATCTCCCTGATAGGTAGGTCTAACTTGGTCAAAATGTCTATTTTACCGAAGATTATGTTTTTGTTTAATACTATCCCTCTTTTTTTTGATCCAGCTTTGATTGCCAAACTCCAAACCGAAATAAATAGATTCATTTGGAATAGTCATACGCCCAGATTATCTTGGAAGAAGATAAGACGCCGTCGAGAAAAAGGGGGCCTCGCAGCTCCAGATCTGCAATTCTATGGATGGGCCTTTCAACTTTCCCATATCAGGATGCTCTTAAAGACCCCTAATACTGCTGGGTGCGGGAAATTATTTTCTGCACTCCTTAAGGGGGAAAAAATTGGGCCGACGAACTTCTTGTTAAAGTTTGGCGACCCTAAATACTTCAAAAAAGTAAAGCTAAAGATTTTGAGAGACCTTGCCAGAACATGGGCGAGCCTAAGACGTACACTCAAACTAGATTACCATCTTGGTAGGGCCCCGTTATGGGACTCCCCAGGAGCGCCGTCTTGGCTTTTGGATAGTTTAGCTCTCCCAGTTAGAGAGGCCGGATTCACATCATGGGGGGAATTGTTTGTTGAAGGAACTTTACTCTTATGGGAGACTCTGAGTTCTATAATAGGAACTCGTTTCTCACAATTTAAGTTCCTCCAAATCCAGAGTTGGTCGCAGGCCTACAGTCAAGGCAGGGGTAGGTCTAAAATAGGCATCGATAGTAATATAGTAACCCATCTGATGGATAAACCACCTTTTAAAAAAGAGATTACTTTCTGGTACAACCTTATTTTGGATGAGATCGATGGCGATTTCCTGCTACCCCTCTCGCTTTGGGAATCATACATCACCAATACTGATGTGGAGGATCTGTGGCTAAAATCATTTAAAGTTCTGGGAGAGACTGTCAAACCATCTTGGCTCCGCCGTAATCACTTGTTCACACTGCACAGAGTGTATTATTCTCCATTGCGTCTATCAAAGTTCCCCAATAATAATCAGGTGGCATGTCCCAGATGTGGTTTGGTAGCAGCATCAGATATTCATATGTTTTTTGAGTGTCCGTTTATATCATTATTTTGGAATGAAATTTGTTCTTCCCTCTCGATAGCAATAGGTGCGCAAGTTAGCCCTAGCCCCATGTTAGTTTTCTTCGGCATTATACCAGAGCTGGACGGGATGTGTAAAAAATTGGTATTCTATAGCTGTTTGTTGGCCCGAATAGAAATTTGCAGACGGTGGAAAGATAAGATACCTCCTCTCTTCACTGATTGGCGTGCAGCAATGCTACAGATGTCCAAACTAGACATGGCTAGAGTTGGTAACCAACACAAGAGAAGATTTTGGCTACTTTTGAACTGGTAATCCTAGACTATAATACTAAGGGTTTTTTTTTTTTTTTTCCCCATGTCCTATGATTTTGCTACTTGCTGGGTCGTTTTTCTCGATCCTCTTTTGTTATACATACCCAACAAGGGAGATGTCGGCTACAATTTGGGTTGTATTGAGCAGTATGCTAGTCCAGTTGGTACCACCTGACGATCACTGAGGTATGGATGCTTGGCACTGTGGGATACTCCGGTAAGAATCATTAAAATCCCCCCCAGTAAATCTGGGTCAGTGTCTCAGTCATCTCCTCTAAATATTCGTCATTATATGGTCACCAAGGGCGAATATGAGGACAAAAAAAAGAAAAAAAAAATACAATGGTCTTCAACCAATATTTTACAAAAAACGATTAAATCAAAACACTTCGCAAAGTTCCTTTAATTATGGGATATGTCTCATGGATCAACCCTATACAATCAATGTATTAATTCATATCAAAGAAGAAGAAAAGCAACAGCAATAATTGCCAATTCAGGACTAATTTTAATTCATTGACTACATCACTATCTCTATACAAAAAAGTGTATAGGATGCCCAAGGCTAGCGTGCATAAAATAAAGAGTGTGAAGTGCTTAGTGAAGAGGATAGAAGATGGAGAGATATACAAATCTATTTACAAATTCTTTTGCAAAAATACATCAGTTATCACAATATAATTTTGTTTGTGTTGCCTGGTCTGTATAATACGTTCTATACACAATTTTCTCTAAATGGAGACATTGCTTCCAAAAATCATATTGCACCAGAAAATGATGTGACACAATCCAGGTCATCAGAAAAGAGCGTCGACGTTTTGACTCGTCTTAGAGCCGCAAGGTAAGTTGGACCGTGGCTATGCGAGTCTTCATCAGGACTATAACAATTGGGAAACCCAGGGAGTAGTGTGAGCCCTGAAAATGAAGTAAATAAATACATCAGGCTGTTGCATTAGACTTGCGACTGATAATGAAGTCGCAATCTGCTAGGGCAAGAGCAATTATGGCTTACCCAATAGAGATGGAGAACCAAGTGGGATTCTTTACTTGGAGTCCCAAGGTAATCGAATGGTACCTAGAAACATAATAGGGTGGTCAGTTGACTCACTCTCTATTCAATCATAAATGATGTGAGGATTTTGTGAGGACTGGACTTGACATTACCTTTGTCCAGGGGACGAAGATGTAGAACTATTTCATCTTCATGTGGCAGGCTTACAATCGCTGCATGGGTAATTTTCGGTACTTGACAGCTTGTCCTATAATCAAATGGAGGACGATTTTAGTGATGGCATCGAACCTCTGAATGTCAATCACAGTCCTATTGAAATATGGACTGATTCGTATTTTCCTTTCATTTTTAACAGCGGATTGATCGCCGCCTCACAACCACTTTGAGCAGAGCCCATTACTACAATTTCCTTGAATTTGATGGGTAAGGAATGTATATATAACATCTCAATTGCCGGGATCTAATGCCTAGTTTGTTTATTGTAAATAGGGATAATTTAGTTGACCATTTGTTGTGCAATTAATGGTACAAGTATTATACTAGTGCCATCACTTCAATGTCCTTTATTTGATTATAGGACAAGCCGTAAATAGTGAAATTTGTCGGCGCGGAGACAGTAAGCCTGCTTCCTGAGGATAACATTATTCTACATCGTCAGCCGCCTGATTAAGGTAAAAACAGGGATCATTTATCAGCCCATGTGATAAGCTAAACGTGTCCCTTGAACAATTAGAGGTTTGATGCGTCGGAGTGAGTGAGTCGGGGCGGGAGGGGGCGGGAATGAGTCGGGGCAGGAGGGGGGCGCGAGTGAGTCGGGCGGGAGGGGGGCGTGAGTGTGTCGGGCGGGAGGGAGTCGGTGCGGCAGGGGGTCGGAGCGGGTGTACTGACCCCAGCCCCTTTCTGCCCCAGCGTTGCTAGTACTACTGCTAGTACTACATAAAAAGACAAAAAAACAATCCATTCATCAAATAGGATCGACAATGCCAAACGCCCAAGGAACTTCATTCTCTGATGAAGCCACAAAATTCTGAAATTCCCTACCTCAAAGCTTAGAGCACACTGAGAATTACTCTGAGCTCAGAAGAATGGATAAGAGTTGGGTAGTCCTAACGTGATACATCAGATAATCCTTACAATTTTGTTCACAAACACGCAGTTTACAAACAGCTGGCCCTGCACTGCCTTATAATGATCATGGGAGAACCAGATCAGCCCAATTCTCTTACTAACAACCCCTTATTAAGATCAAGAGATAACCCGATAAGTAAGCGGTTTATGCAATTTTATGTAAGTTTTCTATGCAGTGTATATGTTTGTCTCGATAATTTTTACATATCTTAGTGTGGCATACTTTATGTGTGGCTAGGCGCATGAATACCCAAAATGGAAGTAGGTTGCGCTAGACAAACGGTACGGTGCAATATGCTATCCCTCATGCAAATATTGGTGTTTCTTTCTGCAGTTTTATAGCCTCAGATTGCAAGGTATCTCAAAAACCCTCCTCCCTATTCCTAAAATCATGCATGGAACAAAGAATTTAACTTAAAACTAGTGAATGTTCTTGCTTTCCTTTCTATTCTTTCTTCTCCTTACTCGCCATCCTCTGCAGGAGTTACTCTATCTGAGTGAAGTCTTCTCTAAGCCATGTCTGTCTGTTCTCTACTATTGTATTTCTGCCCATAACCCACCTTTTGGATCACAACCTCCTCCTTTGAAACCGCATCCTTGTAAAAATACCTAAGCACTTCCTGCTTATCCTTCCAGCCCAACAACAATTTGAATGACCTCACAATCTCCCACTAATGAATATATACAGCACATTACAATTTAATTTACCACAAAGAAACTGGACTAAATTAATGGAACGGTTTACTTGAGAGTACGAGACTAATCCCAATAACAAACAAGCATTTGCAATACAATAGGTCTCTCATTTCGCGAGTTTGAGCTACTGGCATTGTAAATGACAATTCTTTTTATTTAGGTTTTGGTTTTTAAAACATAAATAAAAGGCATTGTCATTTACAATGACAACAGCTTAAACTCGCCGTAAATGCGAGTCCTACTGCATTGCAAATGCTTGTTAATCCAGTTACCACACCAACTTGAGGTTTGGTATCTCATCAATGAATACATTATTTTCTAACTTGTAAATTGTAACTTGTAAATTGGAGGGGAATGTCCCTTTCAACTCCCCCACCTATCTGCAATTCAGTAAGAATCACAAAAGCCCTTTTATGTCTGAAAGAATGTGTACATTAAAAAAAGTTTTTGTTTTGGCAACCCTCTGATTTTGTGTGTCGGAACCCAGGTCACCTGCTCTTCACAAAGCAAAATGAGGTCACCTACTCTTCACAAAGCAAAATGAGGTTCTAGTCACAACATTAGCATAATACACTTGACCTCAAGAGAAACCAGAAGACATGGCCCAAAACATAGCTGGCTATAAAGCAAGGGGATATGAGCTCATAAATAAGGGTAGGGAAAATCCTTTTATCTCAATTTAGGGTAAGCAGATCCACAACAGGGGGCAATTCTTCTGTTTCCGTATGTGCTGAGACAAACAGTGACCACTCATGGACTGAGGTTGTAAACACTTTTAAACGCGTTCTAAAGCTGGGTTAATGTCCCCCGACTAATAAAGTACACAAAGGCAGAAAGGTCAGGTTACAAATGGATGCAGTTTATTTAGTTTTAAGTCCTATTTAGTATCATGTGACAGTCGAGACAATTGCTGGCTCTTAAAACAACAACAAATCGGCAGTAGTTTACTCTTGGAAAGGTGGCAACCCTGACTACATACTGCCAGATAGCGCTTCACAGAAAGATTTTTTGTAAATCTGGATGGTATTGACCTGCTAATGGTATTTGACATAGGTCCTCCTGGCGGTTGCTGGCACACCAGTGTAGCAGGGACAGCCACTGTCTATTCATGATATGGCATTTAGTGAGAGTGAATTGGGTCAACTTCCTCAATGACCAGTCAAAGACTGGAATTTGCGAACACCATAGACTGTGCAAACACGAATAGCGACGGTCAGTGGCCAGTCATAGTAGAGGCAGAAAAGTGCAAACTGTGGGAGAAGGTGAGGAAAGAGAAGGAGAGGAAGAGCAACCGAGGAAGATTGAAGTAGGAGGGAGAGAGTGTGGGGCACAGAGGGAGAAACAGATGGATTAAAATATCAGGGAAGAGTAAGAGCGAGAATCTAAAAGAAATGTATTTCAAAGAAATTGAAAGAGAGGAAGATGGACATGAAATTAAAGTCACTAACAACATGTAGCAGCACCCCATAATAACATAAATGACCAGTGCTTGAGACTGAAGCAGCGCAGCACACGCATACATAGAAAACATAAAAAGAAACTTGCCAGAGGAAAAGCCATTGAGAGAGGAACAGTGGCGTAACGAAACTTGAGGGGGCCCCCTGCCGAATACATTGAGGGGGCCCCCCATGGTCCAGACCCAGTCAGGAGCTCTCAAGCCAGGGGCCAGCTGCCCATGCACAGTGCCAGTGGGGGGCGATTAGAGCTCGCCCCACATATATATCTCGATAGGTTTCTGCATTGTCTCCGACCACAAAGGGTTAAAGGAATTTGTCAGGACTTGGAGCACTGGATATTGTGAATCTGACCAGCAATACGTCATGTTAGTCCTTTCATCTTAAATAGTGTTTCCTTTCCACCCGGCCAGTCTATTTGTGTCCAGTACGAATGTCTGGAAATAGGTTACTCCATTTATCGGAATCAACAGGTTGCCTAAATGTGACTGGCTTGACCTTTGTCAGAATAAGAGAAGTTTGGTTTGTGCCAGTTGGCAAAATATGAACGTTTTCCTTTAGTCCTACCCTTCAGTGGATGTTCGGAATTAATACATGTTCATGGGTGAGTTCAGCACAACCAAGACAATAACAACCCCAACCACCCAAGGGATCAGCACCCCCAAAAATATAATTTAAAGTATACATGGAGCCTCAATTGAATCTACTTTTAAATCACAATATTGGGTTCCACACATGTACTGACAATGCACAGTTCGTACTTTAATTGGTAAGAGACCCAACAAAAGACTCAGACACTCTTAATGGTGATCTTTTGATCCCCAAACATTTAATGGGTTCTGATTGGTATAGCCTCAGTGGTGACTAATATTTTCACCAGACTACCCTGATAACGACATGGGAACTCTCAAAGTCTTTACTAAAAACAAGCCAAACAAGAGTAAGCATAATACAGCAGTGTACCCAACACAAATCATCTCCACTGGAAACTGCAAGCTGTATAGTAAAGATAGTGGAAGTCAAACCTTTGTGGGTAATCATTTGGCAAATGGTAAATTGTAAAAACATTCTTTACATGGCTTGCCAAAAACAATGTATCCAAATCATTCGAATAGCACTAGGAGCTCTAAGTTTTCTCATACCACTCCAGTTCTTATGAAGGGCCTCTGACTTAAAGATTAATCAAATAAAAGACATTTTATCGAGATTAAAAAGAGCCTATACATGCATCCCAGTTTCCAAAAATGTCCAAAAAGGTAAAAATACATTCTACCACAACATATGACAAAACATCACATTAGCAGTTCAACACACAGGGAAATCTCTACAATGTGACAGAGAAGCAATTTGTGGAAAAATGCTCTGTACACATAGAAACAGGGTTTGATTCCCCAATCCTTTTTGCATACATTTAATGTAAATAGATTTTTTACAAGTGTAAAAATGTTTCCTATTCAAGTCATTTTTGCACTCATAAAGGGATTCATTCACAGTTTCCTTGTGTGTAAATGTCCTCTTGAAGGAAGGACAAGGGAATTATAAATCAGAAACACCGACGATGTTTGTGAACACGCACAAATTGGGGTATTCACAGGCTCCTTCCTGATCCATTCCCACCTTAGAAACAGTTGGAGATACGCTCCTGGCAAGCACAGGAGTTATCTTTCTGGAGCCTGGAGCCCAGCCTGGATTTAATCTGGAGCGCTCAGGCCTGAGTACTGTGCTGCTGAGGGAGCCACCTGCAGCTCGCCCCCCTGCACCACTGGGGATGCAGTGGCCTGTGTTACGCCCTTGCCTGGAGTGTGGTGCGCCTGATATGGGCTGTGGTATTACATCTGGGTTTCAGCAGTGCGAGTTGAGGATGTGAATGGAGCCAATAGAGGAAGGGGTAGAACCAGTATAGGAAGTAAGTGGTGGCGGGGAAATGGGTGTGGCCTCCTACAAAAATGTAAGCACCTGGACTTAATATTTTACAAACTAAGCACTGACTGGATTTCACTTTTTCTTAGAAACATTTTACCAGGCTGGACTTAACAATACAGGCCATGATAGTAAAAAGGCAGCCAGGAGGAAACCCTACCTGTATATTTTGCTTGCACCCCAAGCCACAGGTTCAGCCACGAAGAGCAGCTACATCAGAAAAGGAGGGCAGCTGATACAGTGAGTCCTGGTGCCACTGCACCTGCTGCACTATTGACAACTATACCCCAGTGACCAGGACTTACATACCAACAAATATGCAGAGTAGAGAAGCAGGAGCTCTAAGAAGAGGTGAACCCCTACAAAGCCTCGTTAGCAAGTAAATGGTCTTTTAAAGCCCTGTGAAGTACTCAGGTTAGGGTGACCAACTCACATTGGTGCATATTCAGGACGGTGAGTGTAAAAATTCAGGACAAAGGGTCAAAACTCAGGACACAAATTCAGGACAGGAGGTCAAAATTCAGGACAAAACTTCAGGACTATTGAATACGTTTTACAGACACATCATAGGTCGCGGAATAGTATGTAAGTAAGCCCATCCATATCCAAACATGTTCAACCATTTGCAAACCTATCCATCATATATCCTACCATCTATCATTTCACTCATCCATCCTTTCATCCATCCATTACCCATCCACCCTTTCACCCTATGCATCTGTGCACTCATCCATCCACTCTTCTACCCATCCATCCATTCACTCGTCCATCCAGCCATTTACCCTTTCACCCATCCAGCCATCCTTTCACTTACTCATCCATCCACCCAGTCACTCATCCTTCCACCCATCCACCCTCTCAGTCATCCATCCTCCCTTTCTCTCTCCATCGACCCTTTCACTTAGCAATCCTTCCTTCCATCCATACACCCACCCATCCATCTACTCATCCACTCATGAATCCATCCATTGACCCTATCACTCATCCATCCTTTCTCTCATCCATTTATCCTTTCACTCCTTCACTCATCTATTCATCCTTTTGTCCATCTACCCTCCCTTTGACTCACTCATCCATCCTTACATCCACCCTTTCACTCATCCGTCCATCCATTCACCCTTGCACTTATCAATTCATCAATCCATCCATCATTTCACTCATCCATCCACCCACTCATCATCCACCTTTTCACTCATCCATCCTTTCACTCATCCATCCACCCTTTTACCCATTCAGCTACCCTCCCACACATATATCCAGCTATTTACCTTTTCTCTCTTCCATCTTTCCACTCACTCATCAATCCATCCATCCTCTCTCATTATCTTTCAATTCAATCTTTCATTCATCCATTCACCCTTTCACTAATTCATCCAGCCATCCACCCATCCCTTCACTTACTCACTCGTCCACCTTTTCATATTAATTTTGAGCTGAGCCTTTTTGAGAAGAGGCCCATCAAGAACTTCACCCTCGCTGCAGGAGCCATTGCAAGACTGGGACAGAAGCCACCCAGGGCAGAGACAGGATCCACCACAGGGGGGACAGGAGCCATCACAGGCTGGGGGGGGGGACAGGAGCCACCACATGGGGGGACAAGAGTCATCACTGGAGGGGGAACAGGATCCACCAGGTTGGGCACATGGGTGGGCATGCAGGATTTAGTATCATATTGGTCTCTTCCAGGGTGGTGTAGGGCTCCTCACCCCCTCCTGGACAAGACCAGGAGAAGACAGGCCCTTTCCAAAATGTTAGTTTTGCCATCCCCCACTGTGAGATACTCCAAGAGTACTGATTTAACTGATTGTCCTCCATACTTTGTTAATCAGTGTGGGTGCGATTGTGCCATTTCTTTATTTTATTACATTATAGACAGCATGTTCGAAGAACCGAGGTGTGTTTACAATTGAGTGACAGTAATTAAGCTCTGTGAAGAGAACCACGTGCTGCCTCAGTGTAATCAGGGCCGGTTCTAGGATGTTTGCACAGCCAGGGGTTGGTGAGAGGCTTCATAGCTGGCCCATCCACTGCTAGCACCTTCTGACTCTCTAAATATTGCTGCTCCAACCACTCTGCGGTATTTGTCTGCAATTTATGAAAGCTACGAGTGACTTCAGCATGAAGAGGAGAGAGAGAGTACATGATCATTAGGGCTGCCTACTGACACACATTTGTACCAGCACCAATAGCCGAAGAGGATTCCGAATATGTGTGACCCAGTCTGTGCCTGGAGAAGGATATGGTGTTGTGTTCTTTCATGACTATGGGAGAGATGCATATTCGTACCTCAAATGCTCACTGTTGCATGCACGAGGGCCACAGTGGTGGGACAGCGCATGCACTGGCATTTGGTTCCTAGATCTGTGGATGCAAGGAGGCTATTTTTACAAATAGCATCCCTCAGGTAAGATCTTGGGTTTTTACTTCTTCTCACCCATTATAGATTTTGTTCAGTTTGTGACTGTGATTTAATGTTAGGGAAGCCTTCGCTTTAAAGGAGTTGTCAGGGTTTTTCCCCTCCTTCTGTATTAATTTTCTCATTTCCTTCCAAGAAAACTCACATTGTGGATGAGGCTATGCTAAACAGGAGGCCACGAGGCATCTCAATTTTATCCCTGCAGAATCAATAAAAATCAGGCCTACTGCCCGTCACAGCCAGACCAAACCTGTGCAAAATGATTGAGCTATTTCAAAGAATTACAGCATTTTATCTAGGGGCAACCACAATCTTCTGTAGAAAAACCCACAGACCCTATTTTCTTCATAGGAAGGGAATGTGTGAGGCCCCCTCTAAATTGCAGAGACGTGACCCATTCAGGGCTGTTTGCATCTGAATAGATGCCCCTGCTCTTGAAGCTGCAGCCCCTCCCTCTAAGTCACCTTCAAGCACCTCTTAACAGCTCATCAAGGGCTGAAGGTTTGAGGGTTCCCATCTCGCTGTGCCTCTCCAATGCTGCGGGGTATCTGAGCTTTGGAACAGCATGGGAGTCAAGAAGGGAGGTGGGTAGAAGCTGTGCCGGCGTTAGGGTGATGGGACCGGTGCCCGGTTAAAATTACGGACAAATGGCGTCCGTTAAAGAATCCTTCACGGACAACGGACAGACGGACGAAATTACGGACTGTCCGTGAAATTTACGGACGGTTGGTCACCCTAACTCAGGTGCAGCTGTGTGTGTGCCCGAAAAGCTGTCCCAGCCCAAGCACACACACCACTGAGGGGGGCTAAAGCCTGTGAGCACAATGGGTGTTAGGCGCCTGGCGAGAGGGCGCTCTTCAGGGCCCTCTCACTGGCAAATTATGTCAGACCAGCCGTCATACTGCATGTATCGAGTGAGCACAGCAGGCGAGCCTGACCACTACAAGTGGGGCTTGCTAGGGCTCTACCTTCAAGAAAGCTTTTAAAAAATGTGCTAATATGGTGTATTTTACGATACATTTCTCAATATAGAACCTTGTCCAATCATTTAATAGATGGATGGAGACTGGAGATGTAGTTCCGTGGAATGAATGGTTGGATGGGTGAGAAGTAGGTGGTTCAATTAATTCATGAATAGATGATAATGAATACAAATATTTAGCTACATGGTGTAAATGCCCTCAATGCTCACTAGGTGGGAACTCTGGTTTTCATGTTTAGCTCCTGCTTTAAAACACCACCCTCTACAAACACTACTACCACTGTTCCTTGTGAAACATGCATAGCCCGGATGTATTTAACCCAGTACGCTGATTTCGCACATCAAAGAATTAAACACAAAGCATTCAGCTTTCATCTGAAACTAGGGAGAGAAAGCCATAATCATTAGGGACCGAATATCAAACCATAAAAAGAGGAAAACTTGTATCAGTCCTGCTTCCACTTGACCACATTGTGTGATCCCAAGCAGTTACCTCTTTCACAGCGCCTCCTTTCGTTCATCATCACTTGAAAGCACCTTTAAATAAATACTTCAGGGTGCGCGCTGCACAAAAGCAAAAGGACTGTATCAGGAATTGCATAGTAATCACTTTTTGCACAAAACAAATTTACCAGGAGAGGTAAAACCCAGGAACTATTCCACCTACCAGAAGCAGGTGGAATATGTGTTCGATATTTGGCCCAAAAATTGGTAATGGGGAGAAAACATAGAAAAAGGGGCAGTAATTCCACATCCTGCATGTTATTCCCCATTTCGGTCCAGCCACATGTAATTGCAACCAAATTGTGAGGAGACACCAAAAAAACAGTACTTTTATTTGTGGATTTACCACCGAAGCATTACCATGTAACGCATAACAGTGCCTTTAACCAGATCCCTGCTGGTGAAATCCTTCTCCTGTGCTGGGCCATAATAAAAACGGGTGTGGTCATGATGAGCTCAGCTCGTCATGAGCACAGGAGCACTGTGCCTCATGACGAGCTGAGCTCGTCATGAGCATCGAAGGGGATAAGGGTCTCCATATACCAGAAACTTCATCTTTATGCTTTTCATATGTTGAAATCTAAAGACTATGAATTATCAATCTATAGGCCAAGTGCTTTTTGAAGTTTATTTTCAACTGATGTGAAATGTTTACAGCAAAAAAATAAGTTGCTGTTGTGAAGTCCCTTGAAATCTAGGTAGCTGCGGCCAGATTATCATTGCATTGTATTTCCCTTGCGTCACGCATGGTGTTGCATGGGCTTGAGTCAAATTTACTGAGCAACGAAGACCACCTTGCCTGGCCCTGCGTTTCTTGGTAAATCTTGAATAATGCAAGGCAGCTCACACTGCCTTGCTTTACTCTGCCTTGGGAAGGCATTCCATGGGTAGAATGTGGGTTTTCCCATGCAGCCATGCATGGATTTTTGCGAATTCCCAGATTTACCACAACTGATAAACCTGGGAATGCATCAAAATGCTAGGAGGAGAAATATCTTTGTTTCTCCTTGTTATTTCCTCTTCCTATTTTTGCTGCATTTAAGGGCAGTAGTCGCCCGTCTGTCAATGAGGGCACACCACACTTGGTGCACCCCTCCAGGTCACAGGACGTATCCAGGACCTTACTAATATCAAGAAACAGGCCTATGTCTGTGCCGACACGCTAAATTAGCATGATTCCAGGGCCAAAATTAAACATGAGGAGACTAGAAACAGTCATTCAGGCACTCAGGACAGGGGACCACGATTGTAAACGATGAAGAGGACAATCTGTTCCAACAACAGGCACTTTGTGCTAAGAAGCAAGGGCGGGGTTGGAAAATCTAGGAGCGCTTGTCGAAGTATCCCAAAAGTCGGATTTCTGTATGCTGAGCTGGTGGTCGAGATGTACCTGTGAATCCTGTGACATTACAGGCTGGTTGTTCTACAGGGATTCAAGGGACAAGACAAGTGTTGAAAAGAAACAAAGAGTAATGGAGCGTGACTTATTCCATGCTAATCTGGAGATGTTATAGACACGCTGTCCCCAATCTGTTAATTAATGAGACAACAGAGAAATATCTGCACCTTTATGAAGAAAGTGAAAATAATATGGTTACTATAAAATATGTCATTCGCACCTGTGCTTGTGCTCGCCTGAGAAATACATGTGGCGGGCAAGTGGAACTTTCCATGCAAGTCATGTAGCGCCCACTCCACTGAACAGGATTTGACGCTATACAGGCGAGTGCGCACTACAACCCAGGTAGCCTAAATTGACCTATAGGGACATCAATAACATCAGAAAAACTCAAAATTAAACATAAATATACGGGTGTACCATTTTCTTTCATGTGAAAATAAGGCTCTGGACAGTCAGTCCTGGCAAGGCACATCCCCCTGTATATGAGTGATGAAACAACTTGCAAAAGAGTCTGTGGGGCATTAATGCGAATGGCGGTGGGGGGTACAATACCCTGCAACAATATCGTATCTACATGATCGACTGCAGCTATAATGTCAAAATGTGGCTGGAAATGGAGCATCATTGATGACAAATTCAAAGTAAACCACAGAACATGACCCAACAACACACACGCTTAAAACACAACACGGCACAACAACAAAAAAACTCCTTGCAACGCAACATCCAAACTGCAGCAAAGCATCACATTACAATAATGCAGCACAAAAACACAGCTGCTCACACAAAGGAAGGCCTGGCCACCACCACACTATGGCCCACAACAAAGCGCCGCCTTAACTTACCACTGAAGAGATGAAATAGCGTTGATCAAAAAGGTTTTGTAACCCAGCCCACCTTCTAATCCACTGAAAACTTTCAGAGGGCTTTCCCACAGCCAGAAGCAGGAGTTAAAAATCTTTCTTTTCAATCCGGACCTTGTGCCCCCTTTATTGTGCAGGGTTGATGCCGGCGTGTCCTGGTAAGATTGTATTTTTCTGCCTTCCCCTTCTCTGTGTTCTTTCTAAGAACTTGGACAACTGCAGCCCGAAATGCAATTGGCCGAGTCACACTAGCCGAGGAAAAACGGCATTAGGTATTATTGTTCAGAAAGGCAGGCGTGAGGCGGGCCGGCCCGCAGCAGAAGGCAAGGCAGTGGCAGGGCAAGGCTTGCCAGCCAGGGGCTCGGGAGGGTAGGAATAAATAAATTCACATTATTTATGGCCGGTGGGTCCACACCTCAGTCTTTTAAATGGCGCGCGTGCGCTCAATGCGCATGTCATCATCATGGCCAATGCAATCAGGGCATTGGTCGCCCCCACCCTGAAGAATGCACAGAAGCGTCGCAGAAAGAACTGCGCGCCGCGCGTACCCACCCTGACTCACCATAAAGAGCCTCAGAGGCGGCCCCAGCTGGACCCGCACACCATTTAATTAAGAGGTTCAGAGGCCCGGCTGGGGGCCCGCGTGCCGCGCTGCCATGTACGCAGAAGGTGTTGCGCACCACCATTCCATTAATGAAGAGCACGGGGCCCCGGGCGAGCGTTGCGTGCGCATGCGCACCATTGATTTTTTCATGATAAGTGATGGGGCCGAGGCCGGGGCCCCTAGAGTGGGGGGAGCTCCCCTGCAACGCGGGGGCTGCGTGGGCCTGTGTAACGCCCCTGGGAAGTTCACCGCAAACCCCAGATCGACCTATCCCATCTCACCCATGCAGCTAGTGGCTCCATCGCGAGTGCGAAGAGTAGCGGGGACAGTGGGCACCCCTTCCTGGTTCCCCTCTCTAACTGAAAATCACGGGACTTGCAATTATTAACAATCACTCTAGCTAGGGGCTTTGTGTATAACAGGCGCACCCAACTGATAAACTCGCCTGCAACCGGCGCAGAATCAACACCGTATTTCGACGTGGCATAAAGCCGGATTGGTCCGGATGAATCAGAGACATAATCACCTTGACCAGCCCTGTCGCTAGGAGTTTCGCCAATATCTTGGGCTCTGCATTAAGGAGTGATATGGGCCTATAGGACGAGCATTGTGGCTTGGGTTTGCCCACTTTATGAAGGACCACTACATGAGCGACACGTTGATCGTAAGGAAGCTCACCGCACTCCTTACTCTCCATAAACATGGCGCACATATAGGGAGCCAGTTTATTTGCGTTCAACTTGTACAGATCAATAGGGATCCCATTCGGACCAGTCGCTTTACCCGATTTTATCTGCCTAATCGCTTGGTCCACCTTGTCCTCCGTCAATACGGAATCAAGGTAACTTCTGTCTCCTCCGCCAAACAAGGCATAACGATATCCCTAATCATCTCACTGTTTTCTGCCACCGTGAAGGCACTCCCGGCTGTATAGACCTTCTGGTAATAGTCAGCAAACTCATCTGCCTCCATCTGCGGATCCGTGAGTATCCGTGACCCGACCCCTCCAACTCTGGTACAAGCATGGAGGCTAGCTCCCCGCGCTCAAGCCAAGCAATCAACTTTTCGGCCTTATCCCCGTGTTCATATATACGGCTCTGGACCGCAGCATAACTCGCCACTGCTCTATCCCTGACAAGCGCTCTATACTCCTCCTCTTAGAGACGCAACTGATGGAGGTCCGCCGTGTATGTGTTGTAGCTATCTTCTCTTCCAAGCTCGCAACATCCGCCTCCTTCCGAACCACTTCCGCATGTGCTCTCTTTTTCTTCCCTGACACCAGGGACAATACTTCCCCACTCGCGACGGTCTTATACGCCTCCCAAAGGGTTTGAGCGGAATCCACCGAGCCAGTATTCTCCCGAAAGTAACAATCAGACATCTGGAGAATTTCTCTCTTAATGGCGGGGTCTTTCAACTGCCAAGCACTAAGGGGAACGACCCTACCAACCGCCGGCAGCTCTAGGTTAAGGTCTACCCACAACAGGGAGTGATCAGATATTACCCTCCCGAGGTAACGTACCTCACGGATTTTAGATGCCATTGCCGCCGGTAGCAGCACATAATCCAGCCTAGACAGGCTACAGTGAGCCGCCGAGACATGAGTATAATGCGTGGCCGACGGGTTACACGTGCGCCAACCGTCTATCAAACCGAGCGTTGCCAGAAATTCTGGCAACCATTTCTGTGATTGTCTAAGCGCACGGAGCGGGCTACGATCCTTCTCACCATCTAGCACTGAATTAAAATCACAGCCAAACACCAAATCCCCAAGAGGCAGAGAGAGGAAGACGTTGCCCAAATCACAGTAGGTCTCATTCTGCAGGCCAGGTGGCACGTATACCGACAATAGAGTAACCATACGGCCCCCGACCTGCCCCGAGAAACCCGCATTTCTACCCCTCTGATCGGTCCAAGTACCCTGTAATGACAACGGGAATGAGTTCTTGACCAGGATCCCAACACCCCTGGAACCAGTAGTGAATCCAGCGTGCGCCACTAATTTATACCCACCCTTGTGGAGTGCCAAACATCTATTACCAATTAAGTGCGTCTCTTGCAGAAGTACCACATCCTGAGAATGTCGCCTAATAAGCTGACTCACCATCCCTCTCTTAATCTTGTCCCCCAGGCCATTCACGTTCCAACTCAATACTTTCATCCCCGACCCTCTAACACTACGTGTCTCCGTACCCATGCAAAACAAATCTCGCAACAATGTCATCACCTGAGATAAAAAAAAAATAAACCACACTCACCCTCCCACACATTCCACAACAACACTGCCCACCCTCTATCCCCACCCTGCACCCCTGCACTCTGCATTCGCCAAACCCCAACTCGCAGTGTGCTTGTCGCCCAATACTCTAACTAATCAACTATCTAAATATAGATCTGAGGAGGAGTACAGCGCCCCTGTTCCCCAGCCCGCACTTGGGACAAACACCGGTTACAAATCTCAACCTAGGAAAGCGTGCGCGCAACAAAGTGTCCCACCACCGCCCCCCCGACGATCAGCACCACACCATAGTCCATGGCCGTAAACAACATCACTGTTCCTGTGGGCCTTCTTCATCTTCGCCACTGCGGCTCTGTCCGTGCAGGAAGACCATCAACCCAGTCCGACGCCACCTCAGGATTATCGAAAAACCAGACCTTTCCCTGAGCCTCGACTTGGAGCATGGCAGGGAACATCATAGCATATTTATATCCTTTGTCCCTGAGTCTCTGCTTAACTCCAAGAAAGCTTTGCCACCGTCTCTGTACTTTCTGGGTAAAGTCCGGGTAGAAGTTGAGGGTTGAATTCTCATCCTTCAAAGGTCCCTCTGACCTGGAGTCCTGCAGGATAGCGTCCCTGTCCCTGAAGCTGAGGACCCTCGCAATCATCGGTCGGGGAGGGGCGCCCAGGCGCGGCCGCCCGCCTGGTACTCTGTGCGCTCTTTTGACAGTGAAGAATGTACCCAGACCTTTAGGTTTCAAATGGTTAAGGATGACCTCTTCAACAAACAGGTCGGGGGCCTGCCCCTTAGCTTTCTCCGGGACCCCTGAAATACGCACATTGTTCCTCCGGGCCCTCCCTTCAAACTCATCCAGCTGGTGACTCGCCACCTCACCGGCGGCCTTTAGGCTCCGCACCTCCTGCTGTAGTTCCGCCACATCGTCCGTCAGGCTCGCCATTTTAATATCTAGCGACTTCACCTTCTCGCTCGTTTTAGTGAGGTCGGCCCGGATCAAATTGACTTCTATGGTCACCGTGTCCAGCTTGTGATCCAGCGACTCCATCTTTTGTCCGAGATACGCTTTAACTCCATCAAGGGCCGCTGTCACATCATGTAGCGTGAGTTCGGGAGCAGAACCAGAGGCATCCGCCCCACCATCGTGCGTACGACCAGACCCCGTGGGTGAGCCCTTGGGCTGCATATAACGATCCAACTTATTGGACTGCACATAATGGGCCCCCCTGGTGGACTTGGTCTTGGGCTTCTCCGTTTCAGGCTTAGCCGCCATCGCGACTCCGGGAGCAGGATTGCCCGTCCGCCAAGTCTCCGACTCTCCCTCAGCACCTCGGCCAGCTCCCAGAGCGGTTCGTCTCGTCGATCCCTTCCTGTGATGATCTTAACACTTAGTTATATGGGCCCACCTGGTCCTCGCTGCCTCCAGCACCGATCCCGACTCCCAGACACCGTCACCACAGCCAGGCCCATCATGGTTACATCTCTGACTTCAAAGCCACCGAGCCCTTGTCCGACCCTGGCTGCAATGTTTTCGTGGCAGCTCCCTTTGTCTAGGCCCAGTCCGAAACCAGCACAGCTCCTTAGGGCTATACAGGCCACCAACAGGGACATAAGTTCCGCCCCGGGGGCACAGCATTGCAACCGACTATTCTGACTGGTCCCCTCACGTCCAAGGCGTTCACACTTGTCCACAGCCGTGTGCGGGTGAGGGGGGGGACCACGGCCAAGCCAACCGCGACCGGCGGCAAAAATGGTCCCGGACCGGCAACTTCCGGCACACGGACCCGTTGTTGTTCAACTCCAGCCGGGGTTGAGTCTCACCCAAGACCCCGGTCACCTTCCGGTCGTAGGCCTCGAACTCGCGGACCCCACAACTCTGCAGCCCAGTGTCGCAGCCGGTCGTGGAACGTCACACTCGATGCCGCTCCCGTTCTGCCACACAATTCCGGATCACCGGCACAGGATATCAGTCAGGATATTCCCGGTGGCGGCAGGGGTCTCGGGAGCTCCGAGCTCACGCGGCCAACTTGGACGCGCACAAAGCTCCTCCTCCTTTCACAGTTCTTTTTAAGGTGGTTTAAGTTTGCTTTCATCAACTTGCTCAGTACCATTTCCAGTTTCTCTTTTTATTTGATCAGTGCTGTACATTTTTTCCAATATCACATACGTTCATTCCGGAGCTGTATATCTCTTGCTCGGAATTCTTATTCTTTTTGTTTTTCGCACTGATTCTTTCTCTGATTCCTCTTGTTCAGTTTGCCTTGAAACTTCATTTATTTGCTCTGGCTTTCTCCTTTCAAGAGTGTATTTCAGTCTTTTCACTCCACCTGGCCAATTATCTCCCTTCTTTGCTCTTTTAGCTTGAACTTCTTTTTCACCTTCTTTTTTTTGTTCACATGTTCTTTTATTTAGCCCTTCTCTTTATTGTGCTTGTTCTTTAATTTCAGAAACTCTCTCTTTTTCTTTCTCAACAGTAGTCTTTCGAGACCCAGCAGCTGAGGCCCACTTTACTTGGCTTGTGCTTGGTTGTTCATCATCCACAGTCCCATCAGAATCTGTCACTCTAGATTCTATGGCTTCACAACCTCTAGCTTCTGATTTTTTTCTTTTCTTTGACCAGTTGCTGTTTACCATCTTCAAATGTACATGCGACTCTTCTTGTATGACTTGCATGAATCCAGTTTGGCAAGTCAGCACACTTCACTGCTGTTGTCACCAAAATGATCTGATATGGCCCATGCCACCTTGGTTCTAAACACAACTTCCTTGTGCGTTTCATGATAAGGACCCACTCTCCTGGACTCAGACCATGTGTTGTGGTTACAATTTCTCCCACCTGATGAGACACGAGAACACATCAGATCATCCAATCCTTTGCAATAATCAAGCACTAAATCATCAGAAATATTCATCAATTTGTTTGCTGGTACAATCGCTTGTCTCATTGCTCTTCCCATTAGGACTTCATGAGGACTCATCCAGTCTTTTTATCAGGAATACTTCTTAGACTCATCAATACCAGAGGTAGAGCGACAGGCCATTGCAGTGTTGTGGATGCACATACTTTTCCCAATCTAGATTTTATAGTGCCATTGATTTGCCCCACTATTCCAGGAGCCTCTGGTCGAAAGGCGCAATGCAGCTTTTGTTCAATTTGCAAGGCTGCGCAAATAATCTGAATTATCTCATTATTGAAGTGAGATCCCCTATCTGTTCAGGAAATCCGTACTTAGGGATCAATTCTCTCAGAAGCAATTTAGGTACGGTAAGGCTGCCATTTCTCATTGTGGAATAAGCCTTTACCCAACAAGAAAACAAACAAACAACAACCAACACATATTTTAGTCAATTACATCGGGGTAATTCTATGAAGTCAAGTTGGAGTCTTGTAAAAGGTCCTGCTGCTTTTCCAATTCCTCCCCAACTAACAACTGTCGGAGGAGGACTTGCAATTATCTTTAAAAATACGGGGGCGTGGCTAGCCGCCTAGGATGGCAGACGTGCTCCGGTGAAGCTCCGGACCCTTGGGGAGGGAAACAATCCTGTAACCCGCCTAAACACACACTGGGCTTACCTCCGGCTTCTCTGTGCACTTTCTAGACGACCTGGTGCGGAGAGCTGCCGAGCCTGAGCTGCAGAACGGCGGTGACGAGGAGGATCAGGAGTCCACGTGTGATCGCGGCCTGTCTGCGACTCGCTCTGGCAACTGAGCTGCCTGCTGCTGCTTGAGACGCGGTGTCCTTGGGCCTGGCGGAGTAGATTGAGGTCCCCCGCGACCCAGTGCCTGGAGGCGGCATCCGGATATTGCGGGAGCTGCCGATACCCCGACGGTCTCCGGTGAAGGGTGATCTTCTGCAGATCTGCGGCCCAACGGTGAGTGCGGAAAGAGCCAACTCCAATGGCTATCATTCTGGATGACTGGCAGAAACCTGCAGGAAATAGGCTACGGAACCCGTGACCTTGACCGTAGAACCCTACACCACTTACTTCTGCCCAAGATAAACACTCCGCCGGACGGCGCCCCTCTGCTAAAAACTGCACTTCAGTCCTGGAAGAGGGCTTTGCGCTACACCTCAGGCGCAGTCCCATATGCGAGAAATATACCCCTCCTAGGACTGCCAATCCCCCGGGGCAGACTGACGAGGACCCGTCTGCGAGATTGGAAAGAAGCCGGGGTGGGAGAGGTCGGATCGTTCTTTGGGGATGGCACCCCACTAAACTACAACACTTTCGTGCAGAGTACTGGTACACCAGACCGCCTATACTTATTACACGCAACAATAGCTCATTACATTAAGATTACATGGGCGCCCCAACGTACGGAATCCCCACAACACGAGCTAGTTCGCATGCTTTATCATATGCGAGAGGGTGGCCATCTCGTTAAATGGTTGTACACTGGCATTCAGGCACAAACCTCTACAGCACTCACTGCCCTTCGCACAAAATGGGCAGAAGATGCGGACTTGGAAATTACTGACAAAGCCTTGGCGAGTATCTTGGAACACCCTAAGTGAGTTTCTCGCAACGCCAAACTTAAATTTATACAAACCATGATACTCCATTGGTCATACTTAACCCCAAAGAGAATCCAGCTCATGTTTCCGAAGGCCTAACACTGCTGTCCGAGATGCAAAACAGATGAGGCGGGGTTTCTACACTTGATTTGGTCCTACTCCCACCTTATTGACTATTGGGGAAAAGTCCGGGCTACACTCGGGGAGATCACACACCACACAATCCAAGACAACACTCTGGAGTGCTTGCTGGGACTCCGTAGACGCACCAGTGCCTTGAAGGTCCAATTACGCTTTCTAGACCTTGCCCTTGTATTGGCTATCAGGGCGATCACCATGAGATGGAAATCGCCCAGATGCCCCCCATTGGCCGTGTGGCAGGACAACATGCTTCAATGGGGTGGTGCTGAAAGTGCGGCCATTCGACGGGAGGAGGTGAGAGGACTGCGGAAACATCCCATCTCTATGGACTGTGACATTATGCTGGAGGACTTTAGGCAGAAAGACTTCCTACCTACACACCTCAATCTCATTCCATAATCCACCCAGCAGCCCCTGCAGGTACAAGACAGCGGACACCATACCTACCCTATTAGCTCTCCACTGGCACGTCAGCTCGGTTAATAGAAATTACTGATACGTAACTATACTTAGTTGTGACTTATTCAGGGAAGGACAGACCAGGAGGGAGGGAGGGCGGGGGAGGGAAGTTGAGTTTATGTTACTGGAATTGTTTTCAAAATCGTGAATTGTACTTATATCCAGAGATATTGCAGCTTATCTATCGACATACATTACTTGTATTATACTTGTATTGTCTACATTGATGTATATTGCATTGGAACCTTGTTGGTTGGACTGTACTAAAAAGTGATTTGTGCACGATTGTAAAACAAAAAAATATAACTCTCACAAAGTCCTTCCTAGGACGCATGACTGTTATGATGTAGTACTTAATAAAGTAAGTTTTTTTTTTTTTAAATCTTTAAAAATACTTACACCTGCAAATGGGAGGATTTATCCTACATAGGCTGTGGAGGCAGCTTATTTAAACTCTCGCTCACTTCTCAATTTACTTTTTCTGGGATCCTGATTTATCGACCTATGGGTCCTATTGGACCTTGGGCATCGCTGCTCCCCGAACTCATTGCTCCCCTGTTATTGGAAGCTACGAATTTTACTGTTCTAGGAGATTTAAATATCCATTTCAATGACCCCACATGTACTTTCAGCTCCACCTTGACTGCTGATTTAGCAGCCATGAATGTGTTACTTCATAACTCTGGGCCCACTCACCAGGCGGGACATCTGCTTGACCCTATTTTTTCTAATCTAGCTAACATCTTATGCCAGAAAGCCCTCCCCATTATTTGTTCAGATCACTTTCTGGTCGATTTTAGGGTAAAACTGGAGATGCAGTGCAAAAACTCTTTTACCTTTCCTTCTAAAGCGGGCTTCAGAAATTGGAAAAATTTAGATATTGATCAATTTAATCAACATATTCAAAACAATATTCCTGCCACCCCCCCCCCCAGCAAAGATTGTGGAGGTGGACAACATTCAGTCATGGTTGATGGGCTCTGTTCCACACAAAAATTAGCCATCATAGCCTACATGCCCCAGGTTCTCTGATAAATTCAAAATAGTTAAAACCATGCGTAAAACTCTAGAAAGACGTTGGAGAAAGAACTATGCACCAGAGTCAAAACTTATCTATAAACGGGCAAAAAAGAATTACCATGAACTATGTAAAGCTGCGCATGCGGAAAATGCAAATCACACCATCACTTTAGCTCACAGCAATCCTAAATTCCTATTTAAAGTTATAAAAGAGCTGTCAGGTGCATCTTGCGAACCCATGCCACAGGATTAAATACAGCGCAATGCGAAAACCTGGTGGACTACTTCTTTGAAACATGCCTACGAATACAGAGCTGTATCCAAAGCCCATTGAACCCACATTGGGCAGTACCATTTCTTCTATGATACAGTCAACCAATGCCACCCCTGGTGAGACGCTGGAAAGCTGTCTGCCCTTAGATACACCATCTTTTAGTCACATCCTCACCGGTCTTAGATCTTGCTCCCCCAAAGACTCACTTCTCATTCCTATCCTTCAAAAATTGGAACTACCATTACTTAATGTTATCATGGAACTGCCTAATTCATCGCTATGTGAAGCAATAGTACCAGCGGCGTGAAACACGCCATGGTCCTACCCCTGCTGAAAAAAGTAAATGCTGATTTAGCTGAACTTTCTAATATCTGCCCTATTTCCCTTCTCCCTTGTCTAAATCCTGGAGAAACATGTCAACCAGCAACTGTCACAGTTCGCAGACTCACAAAAAATCCTTCATGCATCACAATCAGGTTTTAGAGCTGACTTCTCTACAGAATCCCCGCTCCTGGGCGTCACTGAAACCCTTCGCAAGCGCCTGGACAAGGGAGAAACGATGGTACTCATACTACTTGACTTGAGTGCTGCTTTCGACACTGTATCGCATACTACCCTTCTGCAAACTTTACATTCTTGGGGCATTGTCAGAACAGCACTCCACTCAAATTGTTGTCTAGCTTTCTATCGGATAGGACTTTTCAGGTCTTCTCTCCATCTGCTAGTTCTAAGGCCCATGTTTCCCCACATGGAGTACCACAGGGATCCATACTTGGCCCGCTACTCTTTAACATTTATGTTAGCCCTCCGGCCACTATTGCTGAGGAAGCTGTGTTAACCACAGATGATACCCAGCTCATCTTCTCCTTGTCCTCCAAGGAGACTTCTAATGTGTCATCGCTCCAGGTAGGGCCACAAAAGGTAGCTGGCTGGAAGCTTTCCAATCGGCTGAAACTTAACGGTGGGAAAACGGAAGTTCTTATCCTCGGCAGAAAAAAAGTTCTTTGGGGCCCCCAACATTAGCTGCCTCAAATGGGCGATCTCCCTAAACCATCTCAATCAGTCCGCAATCTTGGTATAATCATAGATGACCAACTCTCTATGAGACAGCATGTGGTCAAGGTCGCTTCGACCTGCTTTACCATCCTAAAATGGCTGAAATAAATACTTTGGATGCTGCCCAGGTCCACAAAAAGAACGATCATATAGGCCCTAATTGTGTCTAGACTGGATTACGGCAACGTACTATACTTGGGCGCCCACAAAGAGGTGGTGCGTAGGCTACAATTCGTCCAGAATTCTGCTACCAGGTTACTGTGCCAATTACCTAGAACGGCATGCATCTCAGGAACCCTCCGCGACCTTCATTGGCTCAGGGTGGAAAATCGCACAAAAATGAAAGCCCTTTGCTACATGCATAGGATTAAATCTGGGACATCGCCACAGTGCATCAGGGCTTTGGTTCACCCTTACCTTCCTACGTGCCTTCTTCGATCCTCATCTCAGGCAACGTTCCAAGTCCCCCGGATCAAACAAGTACGCATGAGTGGTAAATCCTTCACCTGTCTAGCTCATTCACTGTGGAACTCTCTCCCCTTACAACTTCGGCATGAAACTATTTACTAGAAATTCCCGAAAGATCTGAAAACTTGGTTATTTAACCAATAGTGCAGCTTCACCTCTTGCGTGTGTCCGTTGGCGCCGGGAAAACTACTGGTGGCTGTGCCCCCTATAAATTCAATAATAATAATAATAACAACTGTCTTTCTAACTGGATTCTGCTGCTGACAGATGACACATCTCTGGCATATTCTTTCTCCAATGAACCAAAATTTAGGGTTATACCATGACTGCTTGAAGATCTGAATCATTGCAGCTCTTCCAACAAGTGCACTTTCATGGTATACCCTTACCATTTGGGAAAGTAAGCAATCTGGCATTACTGGCCTATCATCTGTGTACGCCAACACTTCATCTTCTGTTCTTCTTGTACAGCCTGATTTTATCCAAAGCTCTTTTTCCTCATCACTTGCCTCATCCTGCAACTGCCTAATTTCATCCCAAGATTCTAAAGAGGAAAACATCAAGTGGCAATTGGTAATTGGTATTTTCTTTCTCCACCCTTCTGTTGATGGTAATTGAATTTTGTGCACAGAAATGCGCTACTTGGTCTGCATATCTGTTGCCATTCATCACATAATCATGTCCTGACTTATGTGCAGAACATTTCACCACTGCAATCTTTTTGGTCAAGTGCAAGGCATCCAATAAACCTTCACATTTTGGCCATTTTTAATCGGAGAACCTGAAGAAGTCAGAAATCCCCTTTGCATTCATAGCTGCCCAAAATCATGGACCACCCCAAAGCCATATTGACTATCAGTAAATATGGCCACTCTCAAATTTTTGCCAATTTTGCAAGCTCTTATCAGAGCGATTAGTTTAGCAATTTGTGCAGATTTTACCCCAATTAGGCAGGATGCTTCTAGAACTGCAGACACTGTACATACTGCATAGGCAGAACTCAAAACACCACTTTCATTTCTCAGACATGATCCATCAGCAAACATCACGCTAACTGATTCTTTTAGTGGATTGTCTTTGATGACCGGCCTTGGTTTCGTACACAACTCTGTCACATCCAAACAATCATGATCTGCTCCGTCTTTTACCTCCACGCAAAACGGACTAGGCAACAATGTTGCAGGATTTATCATCGTGCATCTCACCACTGTCACATTCTCAGCACCCAATATTACTCTTTCATACCTAGCCAGCTGACTAGAAGTAATATGCTGTGTCCTTGTTCTTGTCAAAAGAATCTCAACTGAATGTGGAACATATACTTTAACTGGATGTCCCATCACAATCGATTCACTCTGTTCCAGACTCTCACAAGTTGCAGCAACTGTTTTCAAACAACCTGGTAATGCTGCAGCACTGAATCCAAAGTAGCAGAAAAAGATGCCACTGGACATCATGCCATTCCATGTTTTTGAGTCAAAACTGATAATGCACACCTGTATCTCTCACAACAGTATAATGCTAAATCCTTTCCATAACCTGGCATTCCCAATGCAGGTGCATGACAAAGACTGTCTCGTAACTCAATAAAAGCCTTCATGCTCTCATCATCCAACTCAATCGGATCAGTCACATCTTTGTGTGTCAGCCTCTGTAAATGTTTTGCAGTCGGTAAAAAAACACTGGTCCACTGTCAACAGTATCCAACAATTCCCAAGAACATTCTCACTTCTTTCTGAGTTTTGAGCAGACTCATTTGCGGAATCACACGGATCATTTCTGGTGTCACTTCCCTGACTCCCTTCTCTATTTTGTGTCCTAGATACTGGACATCCTGCTTACAAAATTGTAATTTTGCTGGTGATACTTTCTGTCCATCTTCTGCCAAATGGTTCAATAAGGAAATTGTATCCGTCACACATGCCTCTCATGTTTTTGATGCCACCAGTAGGTCATCAAAGTACTGAACCAAAACTGATTTTTCTGACATTTCCAAAGTCTCTAAACACTTTTTCAAGATCTGATTAAAAATTGAGGAACTCGGGGGAGTGGCTAGCGGCCAACGATGGCGGCAGCAACCTAGGGAGGCTCCCGATGTAAGGCGGCATCCCGCATAAATCCGTAGGTTCAATCCGACAAATTTATCGCCCAGACGGGGCGCACAGGGTCTGGTGACCGAGCGGCACCCGGAGGAGCAATTTCGAGACGGCCGCGGCCCGGCATTCAGCGGAACAGTGATGCGAAGGGAGAGGCCTAAAATCCTCCACAGCGCAGCTACGTAGAAAGGCAGAGCCCGGGCAGAAGTGAGGCTTCGGCGGGCGCCGATCACCGGAAGTGAGGGAACATCGGCGGATACCTCTGAAAAGCCCGGGAGACCTCTAGAACCATCGGAGTGGCCTGCGGGTGGCCGATCTGTCTAGGGCCGCCACGGGTTACAGTGAGGGGACTACGTAACAGACGCCGCAACACAGGTGCGGACCCGCCATTTTGTGAGGCTGAGACATCCCGGCAACAGTAACCCGAGAAGGCAAGCACTGGACCCCTGTGCTTGAGACCCTGAGGGGACATAATTGGGAAAAATCACCGGGTGGAAAAAAGCACGGTCTGCGCCCCCCACCGAACACCAGGTCACAGCTTCAGCTATATACAGACTGCTGCGCGGCGAGCTTTGAGCCGGCTGAATACAGGCGTCCCCTTCCCTACTGATGGAAGCCCGGCGGCACCCGACCGCAAGATAGTGGATAAAGGGATCTGGGGAAATACGCTCTGGGCATACAGCACATCGGTCCGCAGTGCGTCAGCAGGCACCGGCAACGTGCAGGCATAGCAGCGCGTACATCAGCTTGCGGGGGAAATATGATGATCGAGAGGATGATGAGATGTCTCCCACCCTCCTCTTCTAAACGGTAGGCCTGTGACCCCCAGACCACACTGAGGAGCAGAAGACAAGGTGCATCACATCGGAAGCGCCATAGGGGGAGGTAGGGACACCCCGGCGGCGGACATCTCGTGAGGGGCCCTGCCTGAACTGACATTGGCTACTGCGATTTAACCGATAAACGTGCACACACGAGGGGAGGCTCGTGACACCCAATACCTAGGGGTGGACACGCAAAGACTGCAAAAAAGCGCAGAAATCACCCAGAAGAAACGAGTGGTGTCCCATCCCATGATGAGCAACACGCCTTTTGGAGACGAGCGCCATCCTAGGTCATAAAACATGATGGGCAGAGGCCCCAAACACAGCTCCACGCAGGCCAAACTTGATAAATTTGCCTATGACAAGCAGACTCCCCCCTGGAACAACGCAAGTCCACCGGGAAAACGGCGGAGACCGAAGCGGCAAAGAAAGCCACGCAGGAGGATGTCCTGGCAGCCTTGGCCCTCCAAAAGATGAACGAGAGAGTGAAACAAGTCGAAGTTGTGACCAAATCCTTAGTCGAGGATGTGTCAGAGCTACAAATAGAAATGGGAAAATTACAAGCGGACAACAAAACACTGAGAGAGAAGCTCGACGATCAGGAAGGGCGCTCACGGAGGAACAACGTCCGAATATTAGGAGTGCCTGAGTCCGAAACCACAGGTGCTATGGACCTCTACGTGGAAGATATGATCAAAAACCAGCTCCAACCCAAAGGTCTCTCACATTTCTTCTCGGTGGAAAGGGCCCATAGAGTACCAGGAGGGAAGCCGAAACCAGGAGGTCCGCCAAGGCCGATACTAGCGAGACTTTTTAACTTTCGGGACCGTGACGCCATTCTGCAGGTGGCTAGAGTGGCGCCGGCCATCCAAATTCAGAACTCCAGGGTATCCTTTTTCCCAGACTACACGGCGGAAGTATCACAGAGAAGGAGGACTTTTCTCGAGGTAAAAAAGACATTACGAGAAAAAGAACTGCGCTACTCAATGCTCTTTCCAGCTCGACTGCGGGTGGTAGCTGATAAAAAGGTCTGGTTCTTTGACACCCCCGATGCAGCCAGGGACTGGCTCGAGGAATGGCGCACCGCGGGACATCCACGCAGAACCCATAGAGCGAACCACGGACACCGAGACGACAGCCGAACCGGGTCACAGAAATCAGGCAGAGGGGGCGCGGACAGATCCCCGACACAAGAATTCACTGAGGCCGAGGAGGAGAATGGCCCGGAACAAATGGGGCGAACATGACCGCTGTCTGTTGTTAATGGAACTAAGTACTATACAGTCACGACTGGACTCTGGCCTGGGTGGCCCCGGATGAGAGCAGGGATGGCGCCTGCTCGGGGAGACGCTCTCCCCCAACACGCAAGTACTCTGGTTTTGGGATGGGTTAAGCACTCTGCTCAGTTGGGGAGGCGGGCAGTTGGCAGTCCGTTAAGCAGGGGGGCAGGGAGGGGGGGAGAAAGGGGGGTCGTTTTGGAGTTGTTAGAAATACACATGTAAGGTCAAGGAATAATGTCTTAAATTCGAGCTGCTTAGCAAGAGTTCGGAATTCACAAGTAAGGTCGAGCTACGATGTTCTACACCTGCGGCACTTAGATGATGGGAAGTGGCAAAGCTTTCAGGTCACGAATCTTGATAGACACACACATGACTTCTTAACTACACATGGAGGACGACCCGACACGTAGAACGGAGGGGGTTGTGTCACGTTCGCGGGGTTCCCCCCCTGCTAATCTTGACATGGAATGTAAGAGGATTGGGAGATAAAGTGAAACGTGGACTGGTGTTGACCGCACTGAAGACGCAGAAACCTGCCATAGCACTCCTGCAAGAGACACACTTAACGGGGGGGCATCCAAAGCCATGGATAGGAGAGGGTACAAAATGATAGTTCATTCAGAATTTAAGTCAGGGTCACGGGGGACTGGCATTTTAATTCAAAAATCCTCACAATTCATTCCACTGAACACTAAGACTGACAAACAAGGGTGTTTCGCAGCCCTGCAGGGACAGTGGGAGGGTAGGCTCCTGAATCTGGTCTCGGTATACATTCCCCCGGCGCTCCACTCAGTGAAACTCCCGGCACTAGCAGAATTTTTACTGACTCTTCCCGAGGGGGATGTGATTCTTGGGGGAGACTTTAATGCCACTATAGACACGCAGTTGGATAGGTTCCCGACGATGGCACCTGTTGGAGGACCTTCCCGCTTCCAACGTTTTCTGACAGCTATGGGTCTAATCGACATATGGAGACATGCTCGCCCTCAGGCAAGGCAATATGCTTTCCACTCCACCGCCCATGGCAGCATGTCGAGAATTGACCACTTCTTAGCATTGGGTAATGGTATCCAACACGTAGACACCATAGAAATTCATCCAAGGGGGATATCAGATCACTCCCCAATTACCCTAACAGTCTCCACTCAAGAGAAGTCTTGCAAACGAATATACCCCATACAGGCCGCATACCTTAGGGTCCCTCAGGTTAGGAAAGCCCTCAAAAAGACGACGACACAGTATTTCACGGAAAATGTTGCCTCGGTACGCTCATCAGAGGTCCTATGGGAGGCATATAAGGCGGTATTAAGGGGTCAAGCTATAAACTCGATCACGGGCTATAAAAGGGAGAAGGCAGACGAGCTAACTAGACTGGAATTAACACTGCGGGATAGGTCAGCAGCGCATGAAACGCACCCCACTCCAGACACTACACCTCCAACAACAAATGTACTTGGATCATGTTCCTAATCAGGTTAAGGGACAAATAACTGACACACAGAACAGGATTTATGAGGTGGGGGACAAGGCGGGTAGGATGTTGGCATGGCTGGACAAGAGGGGGGGGTAGTTCCAGAGGTATACAACAAGTGAGGGACCAACTAGGAGAGATACACACGAGCCCGGAACAAATAGTTGAGACACTTGCGGCACACTTCGAAGAGGTATACACCCCGGAGCGGGAAGTAACAGCAGAAATGGCTAGGGCGGCATTAGAGCCGATCGGGGTCCAGACACTACATCCGGAGACTGCTGCTGAATTAGATGCAGACATAACTACGGAAGAGATCCACTTGGCTGTACGTGCACTGAACTCGGGCAAGGCGCTTGGACCAAACGGCATTCCTATAGAATGGTACCAGACAGTGCCGGAGAGACTAAGTAAACATCTATTGGCAATGTACAAGGAGTGTTTAGAGAAGGGCGTGCTTCCACCAGATCAGAGGCTGGCCACCATAGTAGCAATCCCCAAACCAGGGAAATCTCATACACCCGGACCAATCCGGATTTATGCCTCACAGAAATACGGCGCTGAATCTGCGCCGATTGCACGGGGTACTGGCTAAGGCGGAATCGATCCCTACACAAGCGGTTGTACTGGCTCTAGATGCAAAGATGGCCTTTGACCTAGTAGAGTGGAACTACTTGTTTGAGGTCCTGGCCTGTGTGGGCTTTGGCCCCAAGTTTATAGCATGGTTTAGGCTATTGTACGCTAACCCGGTTGCGCAGGTGGTGGCAAACGGCCACATCTCGTGAACGTTCCCTCTGGGGAGAGGTACCCGTCAGGGTTGCCCCCTCTCACCATTGCTCTTTGCAATCGCATTGGAACCACTAGCCACTCTGATAAGATCAACGCCGCTGCTGAAAGGAATACGGTGGGCGGAGGGCTGGGAGGACCGGCTCTCCCTCTATGCGGACGACATGCTGGTGTACCTAACAGACCCAGAATGGGGGTGCCGGTGCTCCTGACTCTCTGTGATAGCCATGGTAAGATATCGGGCTACACGTTAAATTGGAACAAATCGGAGATGTATGTTCTGAAGGGTCCTGTCCCGACACTGAGTACGGAATGCCCACTAAGGGCAGCTGGATCCTCCTTTAAATACTTGGGCGTCCATGTTACCAAGGACCCAACGGACTTTATGTGTAAAAATCTGGTGCCTCCCATGGAACGACTTAAACAAGACGTTAAGTTCTGGGCTGGGCTGCCTTTGACGCTGTTGGGGAAAGCTGCACTTTATAAAATTATGTCCTTGCCCCGCTTCTTATATATACTTGAGAACACGCCATATCCGGTGGCACCGAGATACTTTAGGAAAGTAGCGGCATTGGTGTCAAGTCTTTTGTGGGGAAACCTCCCGGCACGCATTGCACAGGCCAAATTACACAGGGGCTGGTTTGATGGCGGAATTGCGTTGCCTAATTTGAAAATGTACTATTGGGCGGCACAATTGAAACCCATTAACCAATGGATCCATGCTCCGCAAAATGATCCAGCATTCCAAGCCGATAGGGCACAAATAGGCGCAAATAGCCTGATGGCCCCGCTGTATGATCAGAGAAGAGTGCGTAGATTAGAGGGACCCACTAGACTTACGGCAGCGCTATGGCATACAGCGACAGCGGCACTAGGATGGAAGGGGAGAATAACCAAGCTCACACCACTGTGGGACTCTCGAGCCCTGGGACATCTGAGAAATAGCAGAGGCTTCTCACACTGGGATACTATAGGGATATCTACGGTAGGTGACCTATGGGAAAGGGGAGAGGTGGTTCCATTTGTCAGATTGAGGGAGCTATACGACCTGGGAGTGAGGGAATCATACAGATATGTCCAGATACGGCACACACTGCTCGCTGCCATCCCCCTGGCATGGAAGTGCTGGAGTCGTCCCCGCTTGAGGACCGCCTCCTTACAGACTTCATGATTGAGCATGCGACATCACTTACATACCGCAAACTACTCAACAACTTACCGGACCCAATGACTCCATTGAAAGAGAAATGGGAAGGTGACATAAATGCAATGGACGAACACGAATGGAATGAGGCGATGGCGTCGCCAAAAGAAGTGGGTATCTCCGTAAGATTTAGAGTTGTACAACTGAAAGTTTTACATAGGGTATATTACACAAGGACCACACTTCACCGCATACACCGCATATACACACACACAACATCCATACTGCCTTGGTGTGGGGAGGAGGGCACGTTCTTCCACACATTATGGGACTGCCCACGTATCCAGGAATACTGGAGGCAAATAATGCGGACGATATCACAGACACTAGAGACCTCCCTAGTCCCCGAACCACGAAAATGCCTACTAAATGTTTGGGACTCTAACGATTTGTCCAGGCAAGGTCAACTCTGGGCTACGTTAGGTATGATACTTGCCAAGCGAGACATCGCACAGCGCTGGGGGGGGCGGAAGTGCCAACGAAAACACAATGGTGCTTAAACATGGACAGACTGATGGTAACGGAAAGGGCGGTGTACTCTGGCCGGGCATGTCCGGGGAAATGGAATACAATTTGGACTCCTTGGAATGTGTATAGAGGAGAGATCTGTTATCCCTTGCTGGAGGACGATCAAGCAATATCGGATGACGAGGGGGAAGAGGACTAACAGATTCCACGGATTCTAAAGGGAAGGGTAACCACGGGTCACGGGGTAAACCTAGGACTTAGACGAAGTACTCAAGGGACCTGAAGGGGGGGACACCTAGGGAGCTACATCCAGAAGAACCTAATTACTCCTATCGTCACGTTTTTGCGCAATCTTGGAGGGAATTAGGACAAGTGTGCAATGGGGAACACTTCTTGGCTCAGCTAATGCGAAAAATAACCGAAAATGAGCGACCGTAATGTAATTCTTTATGTTTTTTGTTGTTGTTTTGTTTTAAAAATAGAAAACCAAAAACCTGTATTGATCAGCAGAATACCACGAGCACTGTATGTGGTAATAAGTACTGCAAGAGAATCGCATTTAGTTTATATTGCATTGTGACCGTAAAAATGTGATAGCGGCCGGCCCTATGGGTTGTAGGCCAACAGCCGTGTGAAAGTTAAAGGTACAATAAAGGTTTTAAAAAAAAAAAATTGAGGGACTCTCTTTGTACCCTTGAGGAACTCTGCAACAAGCCAAAACATGGTCACCAAACTGGAATGCAAATAAATATTGACTATAGTGATGTAAAGGAATCAAGACAAATGCTTGACACAGATCAATCACTGTGTACCACTCTGCATCACAGGGGATTTGAATTTAAGAATCACTGCTGGATTTGGCACTATTGGACAACAGGGTACCACTATCTTATACATTTTCCTCAAATCTTGCACTATTCTATATTCTTCGTTTGGCTTTTTAATTCCCATAAAAAGCAAATTACAAGGACTGCTCAGTATTTCTCTCAAAATAGCCTGTTCAATCATTTGATTAATTACAGGAGAAATTCCTGCTATTATCTCTGGACTCATCTTGAATTGAGGTGTATTTAGATATGTTGCACCAGGTTTCACTGTAACCTGAATAGGATCCATACCTTTCACCAGACCAATTTCTTTTCCTGTAAAGTCCCATTCATCAGACCTTACTGAATCTCTCAACTCTGCAGGCAAATCTTTTTCAGTGAGAAGTGAAAACAACTCATCCACTTCTGTCCCTTGCTTCCCTAACATCATCTTAAATGCAACATCCTCATCTGGTGTTTGGAAAGCAATACCATCCGGCGTGCAATAGATGGTACAATTCATCTTGAAAAGTAAATCTCTCCCTAACAGATTCACCTGACTTTTATCACATACCACGAACCGATGCATGACTCTGAATCTTACAATATGAACCTCTATTGGCTTTGTGATTGGAGTTTTAATATGCTTATTTGAGACTCCTACAACTTGGATAATTCTCCCGAGATGGGTAGGTTAGGAATTTCTGCTGCTCTCACAGTATAATGGGTAGCACCAGTATCCACTAAGAATGTAATATCATTAACTTCCACTTTTCCATCAACAAATGGACCCTACTGATCTACCTCTAGAGTTGAGCCAAGCACGCACTCTTCCTCCCCCTCAGGCACCATCATTGAGATGAGTCTGAATCACTCTCATTGCATTGCAGCAAGTATTGCGAAATCATTTGCACATTCTTACCAACTTGCGTGAAATCCAGTGTTCACACTTGTTAGAACTGGGGGTCTCTAGTTGGCAGAGGTAGGTACCACTGTCCAAGTAGCGACCCTTGCTTCTAGTCAGAGTAAGGAGGAAACCCTCTGAAATAATCCCTGCTCAGGTCTCTTCCACATCACAGGTCTGGAAGATATCTGAGCCACTCCTTTTGGGATCACTCCCCAATGCCTCCTCAGACTCTCTGGATTCCACCAAGAGGTCTCCCTCCAACGCAAGCTCTCTGGAATCAGAGAACTCACACTCCACCGGGTGTTGGCACAGCTCTGGAAAACAGGGACTTAATATATGCTCTCCAACAAATGAATCACCCAGCCCCCCACAGTTGTTAACCAAGTCTCCTGAGACTGGCAAGACAGTATCTGACTGTCCCTGTCACAGAACCCACACTCTGGTCTTCACACATACACACCAAGGTTTCTACCATGGGGGAACCCCTCTCCCTGTACCACTCATCTAGGTTCAGTAGAGTCCCCTCCAACCACTAGGAATATGGTCCCCTATGCCAGTCCCCCAATCTACTTCAGGGACCCTGCACTCCACTGGTACTACATCATAAACCTGAACCCCCTGGTGTATGTCGACCCCCTCCCTCAAGTCAGGCGCCACATCTCTGGGTGTTTGTACCTTTCTCTTAGCACTAGATATAATAACCATGCTGCCACCATCTGAGCTGGACTCCACCTCCGCAAAGCTCACCTCTTGAGCTACCCATGTTTCTTCTTCAGCTTAGACCCTCATGGCCTCACGCCTCTTGAGTTCCAACTCAAACTTCCTCATTCTTAATTCATGGGCCAAGGTCAATTTCAATTCCTCCAGGGCACAGGCATTTTTGCTCTCCTCCGCTGCCCTTTCTTTTTCCATTTACTTCAGCTCCATTTCAAGCCTCAACATTTCTAACTTATGATCTCTAGCCCTTTGGTTTCCCTCCAACTCCTCTGGGGAAAAGCTTTCAGCTGAATGGTTGCTGCCAGCCCTTGAGGCTGCTCTAGACACAGGCAGATCCTGTGGTCTGAAACCATCCCTTTGTGCATCCTCATCCACTTCTGCACCACCTGTCTCCCAAGCCTCTTTGGTCTCCCCCCAGGCCCTTAAGGCCTCCTGTAGCTCCTCCTTGGAGCGGCGCACTATGGGCATCCAAAGTTCCTCCAGAACTGTCTGAGTTGACCTACTTTGTAATCATGTAATCACTTAACATTTCAATATCAAACTCCAGTTCTGCAACATCACTTGCTGGTTTACCATTCAGAGACATGATGCTTGGATTCTTTCAGGGTTACAATAAAAAAAAGAACAAAAAATAAAAAACTCAACCGTAGTATGCGGTGGCGTAGTTCTCTGCACTCACTAGTGATGTACACCAATCACTGTGGGTCTAGTACAAATGCAAGTTCAAATCCCCACTGCTGACCACCAATGTTAGAACTGGGGGTCTCTAGTTGGCAGAGGTAGGTACCACTCTCCAAGTAGGGACCCTTGCTTCTAGTCAGGGTAAGGAGGAAACCCTCTGAGATAATCCCTGTTCACCCTCTAGGTAGCTTGGCACGAGCAGTCAAGGCAAATCAGAAGGCAATGTGTAAAGAATTTGTACCAACACTCACAGTAACACAGTGAAAACACCACAAACTGACTCCACAACAGTTTAGAAAAATAAAGGTATTTAATCTAAACTACACAAGACCAAAACGACAAAAATCCAACATACACTGTTCAAGAATATGGTTGCAAAAGAGTTCTTAAGGTTGCGATAAAAATAATCCACAATTGCGTGAAAGTTCACAGTTGCGACACATTTAGCCAACAGTACCTTTAGTTGCGACAAAGTTCCAGAAGCTGGTGCGGTGGAAAACAAGCGATGCGTTGCTCCTGAGACCTTGGGGAGGCGATGCGACAACCCTGCTGCAGCAGCGGGCGTGTTGCAACTAATCCGGTCTGTATGGGGAGGAAGGCCACTTGTATAGATTCCGGTGCGTAGGTTCCGTAGGAAGTTTGTTCCCGCAAAGGCACGATGCGACAATCTCGTAAGGGCTGCGACAATCTCCGGGGCGAAGATGCGCGATCCAGCGGCGATCTCTTTCTTGCAGCTCCTCGATGCAATGGCTCTGCGACGATGTTCACAGTGAAGGGATGTGGTTCGCAAGCAAGCGGTGCAGCGATCTCACCCAGGGACGACAGGCTCTGCGACGACACTTGCAGCGATGATAGTCTTCTCGCACCAGTCTGGTGCGTCCCGCAAACGAAGGATGCGACGGCTCTGGCAGCGGCAACAGGCTCTGCGACGATCTCGGCCTTCGTAGTGACGGAAATTTTCTCGCACTGTCAGGGATGCGCTCCGCTGCGTGCGATGCAATAATTTTTCTGTAGCAAAGACTTAAAATCTTGGTTTCCAGCTTCCCAGCACAGGTACAACTTCCCGAGGCACCACACGTGGGCCACGCACTCCAGGAAGGACAGAAATCTCTCAGTAGAGCTCAGGGGAAGCTGGGGAAGAAGTCCTTTTGTTCCTGGGACTTCAAAACAGGGAGACAGCTCTTCTCAGGCCCTTGGAGATTCCTTCAAGCAAGGGGACACAGCACAAAGCAAAGTCCTTCCCCTCTCCTTGGCAGCAAAGAAACAGCAGGGCAATCCAGCAGAGCAACAGCTGCACAATCTTTCTTCTTCAGTTTCAGCTTTATCCTTGGCAGAGGTTCCTTCTTGATTCCTGGATGATCTAATTTTCTGTTGTCAGGGGTCCTGTACTTATACCCCTAAAAGTCTTTGTTCTCTTTGTGCAAGTGGGCCCTGAGCCCAGTCTGAACCAGTTCTGGGTGTTCCTTGAGCACTTTGTTTTCCTGGCTTCTCCTTTCCTTTCAGAGTGAGGGGCAGGATCGTCAGCCGCACATCAGGAGGTGGAGCCAGCATTGTGGAAGGCAGGCACAGCCCTATTCAGGCCCAGGTGCTATCTCCTCCCACCACTCAAGTTGCAATGCAGTCATTCAGCCTAGGGCTGACTCAGCCAGCCTCCTGGGGAATCCCCAGCCCCTGTCACTCTCAAGCCAGTCAGTCAATATGCAAACAGGCCAAGGCACACAGAAAGGGCAGACAAGAGAACAGCAACTGTCTAAAAGTGCTGTTCTCAAACACAGGATTCAAAAACAACCTTTCCCAAAAGGTGTGTTATTAAATTCTGAGTTCAGGGATACTAGACTTTTATGTCCTATCTTGTTCCTGTGGGAAGATATGCTGGTAGCCACTGTAGCCAGCCTTCCCCATGATAGCCTATGGAGCAAGATAGCCTTGCAGCAGTGAAAAACGAAAATGACTGTAATTCACTACCAGAGCATGTCATCTGCACAAGTACATGCTCTACCTTTCACATACACTGCACCCTGCCCAAGGGGGTACCTTGGGCCTTCTATAGGGGTGACCAATACGCACAAAAAGGGAAGGGTTAGGCCTGGTCAGTGGGGACACTGACAAGGAGGACATGGCAGTTCACAGACTGCACACAGGCACTGCGGTGGCAGGCCTGAGACACCATTTTGGGTCTACTCCTGTGGGTGGCACAATCAGTTTTGCAGGCTCACTAGTAGCATTTGTCATCACCAGCCCTGGCACACCCCGTGCACTTTACTAGGGACTTCTTGGTGATACAAATATGCCAATCATGTATATGCAATCATAATAACAATTTACACAGAGATCATATGCACTTTAGCACTGATCAGCAGTGGTAACGTGCTCAGAGTCCTATTGCCAATAGCCACGGGTCAGGAAAAATAAGGAGGAAGAAGCAAAACGTTTGGGGATGACCCTGCAAGAAGGGCCGGTTCCAACAACACTGTACCTCTGTACTTGAACATTCACATTATTTGGCATAGGAGCTTGTGACACCTGTAACTGTGGAGTAACTATCTGTTGCTGCTGTTGCTGCTGTTGAGTCACAACCACCTCAACCTGCATCTGTGGATTTAAATTTTGATTCACCGTATTACTCTTTAGAACAGTTATACATTTGTTCTTCCAGTGTCCAAATTTTCCGCACACATGACAAGGATATTTCTTTTTCAAATCATCTTTACTCATTTTTAATCTACCTCTGCCACCACCAGATACCTGACCATTCTGATTCAAACCCTTCATCTGATAATCTGTTTGGGAACCACTATTTGCTTCTTGCTGCTCTGCTACTTTCACTTGTGCCCACATCATTTTCTCTTTTAACTTTTTATGTTTCAACTCAATATAATCACTACAATACTTAGCATAACTCAATATTTCATTGATCGTCTTGCTCTGCCAACATATCAAATGTTGCTGAATCATGCTACTAATCTCTGGTTTCAATCCAAACACAAAACAATATACAAAATGCCCCATGTCTTTATTTCTAATATTCTCAAACCCACTTTATTGTTTGAACACCAGTAACAACCTCTCATAGTATGCATGTACTGATTGTTTCGGTTCTTGTATTGTTCTGTCTATTCTAACCCAATCTGTTTCCTTTGGGGAAATTTTACTCTTCAGATAAGTTATTACCTGATTGTACTTTTTCCTCACATCATCAAAAGGTCCACCTGGTTTTAGATCTCTTGGGTATTCTTCTTTAGGCCTATCAACAGTAATCTTACACTCAGTTCACAAATAAGCAGGAACAACAATCTCAAACAAACCTTCTAAATCTTTCAACAAGACCGTTGAAACTTTCACAAACTTCTCAACCTGTTTGTACCACTCAACTGTTTTTTCCCTCAATCTAGGAAAGCCATCTGTAAAGGACAATATATCCTGTCTATTCCAAGGAATGTGAACAAATCCACCACCTGGAACTTCTCTCATTGGACACACCCTTTCAGCTTGTTCTGCTTCCCTCAATGGAAACAAAGACACATTTTTATCAGTATTCACTTCTTCTTTCTTTTTCGTTCATCTACATTTCCATCGTTCAACATGTCTCTCCATTTGTTCAAAATATTCATCAGCTCTTTTATTTGCAATCTTTTACCAGACGCATTCAAACTCTCCAAATCCTTATCAGTAAAATCTATTCTAAACGTTTTTTGTAAAACCTTTGACTTCTCTATATCTACACCACACTCACTTGCAGCATCTGTCAATTTCTCATTGAGATTTCCTGCTCTCTAGGTAATATCTTTACACAGAATAATAACTCCTCATCTCGATAAGTACTCAATCTATCTGGAATTGTTGTACCAATAATCATTTCCTCCAAATCCACTCTCAGTTTACTCACACCTATACTCTGTGGTTGAGGTTTTCGCTTTTCCATTCCCCTTATCCAATCATCTAACTCATCAAGTGAAGGACCCATTGAACTCCCTGATGCTGGAGTGACACTCTGCACAATCTTACTTGGTTCTATTTGTGCACTTCTCTTTGGAGTTTCAGTTATCAACTCACAAGATCAATCAAGGAAGTATTTGACTCAACTTGTTCAACCTGATCAGCTACTGTTACTACCTCATTCCTAACACCATTCATTGGGACTGTCAATGTCTGTAATTTTGTTACATTCTGTTTATCTCCATACAATGGAACTATAGGACTAATTGTTATTGGCACTGCCAAAGCTTCCCCATTCAAACTCAATTGTTTAATTTTCTGAGTCAATTTGGCTCTTGCTTTAGTTAACATATCCATTTCTTTCTATTGTGCTACTCTAGTAACGACTAGAACTTGTGGAACCGGCGGAATCAGTGGTGTTCCCATTAATGGTGCATTTGGAACTGAATCTTTTGAACTTTCTTGATACGGTGGAGGTCTTTTTGTCAAAATATCATCTAGCAATTCAACGTCAGAATCATCTAAATTTGATCCTGATGTCTCTACATTCTTATTTTTCTCTTTACATTTCCCTCCAGTCAGTTCATCAGCAACTAAAACTGGATATGATCACTCTGTTACTATAGCTCTCCTCCATCTTTTCAATCTTTCTTCTTAATTCTCAAAAGGATATCTAGGTATCCTATTCCTGTATCTTCTTTCACCCCTATAAATCTCTCGCTCAAATGTCTCCTACTCCCGTTCCTCAAGCGCTTCATACTGAGGAGGTCTAGGTCTTGGTTCTAAAGAATTCATTCGATCTCTTAGATTCTGTAGAATCCTTACGTTAAATGTACCATGCTCTGGAAAAGCCAAAATACCATCATCTTCAGTGCACTTCATCCAATTTTCTAACCAAGTGCCTGTGTGATACCCACATTCTAACATCATAAAAGAAGCAGGCATTCTTGGAGGTGGAATAGGAATTCCCTCTCTAGTCACTATGGGTATGTCTTTTTTTATTTTTTTATCATGTTTATTGATTTATTAACAAGGAAATCACAGTACAGCAATTTATAAAGTTTCAGGTGTACATGATCAATCTTCAATATACAGTCGTTCATAATTGTTACAGGCAATTCAGCAATAGAGTTCGTTCGCCCATCATAGCCCATTCCCACCGCAGTATCAACGCTCCCTACCATGCTAATCCTCCTGCAAACCCTCCTCATCACAATCACTTGCTGGTTTACATATGCCCCCCCTAAATTTGTTCCATGCCTCACAGACTTTATTCCATTACCGGGGACACCCCCGATTGGCAAAAACCGTTCTTTCAGCAACCATGGCCTCGTCCATGTCCCTGCACCACGAGGCCAGTGTTGGTATCTCCACTGAGCCCCATTTTTGTGCGATGTTATGCTTGGCTAACATAATTCCTAATGTGGCCCAGTCCTGTGCCTGGTGAGTGAGGTCGTCGGGCTCCAAAACATTTAACAAACAGCGTCTGGGCTCCCGTATTAGTAAGACGTCCTCCGTTTGGGAAATCGTTCTCATCACTTTCACCCAGAATTCCATGATTTTGGGGCATTGCCATATGGTGTGAAAAAAGGTACCTTCGTCCCCACAAAGCCGTAAGCAATACGGTTGTGGTGTTTTACCTATCTTGTGTAAGGTTTGTCTAGTAGAGTAAGATCGGTGTAAGATTTTTAGCTGCACCAGTCTGGGTCGCGATGGTATACCCACCACCAGTGGGGAAGCCAGTGCCTCCTGCCACTCAGTCTTGTCAAGGTCGCCAACGTCTTGGGCCCATTTATCCCTAAGGGGTCCAGTGGGGTCAGGCAGGTTATTGACCAATTTTCGGTAAGTAAATGATTGTGCTTTCTTAAACATACAGTCTGTCAGCAATCTGTCCTCCAGAGGAGATGCCTCCGGGACATCGGTGCCAGGTGGGTCCCACCAGTGCTGTGGTCAGCCTCCGGTCGTAGAGGGTAGACAGCATACCATTTGTTCCCAAGGCAGATCTAGCCGCCTTAAATGCTGGGTCTGTCTGCGGGGCATGGATCCACTGGTTAATGACTTTCAATTGCGCCGCCCAATAGTATAACTGTATGTTAGGGAGTGCTATCCCCCGTCGTACTATTCCCGGACTAACTTGAACTGCACTATACGCGCCGGTTTATTTCCCCATAGTAAGTTGGAGACCTGGGGTGCTACCGCCCTAAAGTAGGTCGGCGGGAATGGGAATGGCGTGTTTCCCAGCACGTATAGAAATCGAGGGAGGGCCATCATTTTGAACAGTGCTGCCTTACCCAACAATGTTAACAGCAAGGTCCCCCAGTGTGTAGCATCTCTTTTAAGGCGGTCTAATGGGGGTTGGAGATTTCGGTTAAAGAATTTGTCAGGGTGGCCTGTTATATGTATACCTAAACACTTAAAGACCTTTTCGGAGATTTGAAGTGGGCAGTTCAGGGGGAGCTGTGGTGGGGGGCCATGTAGGAAATAAAGGACCGATTTGGACCAGTTTATAGTGTATCCAGACACCCTCCCAAAGATTTCACAGATGTTTAGGAGAATTAGTATGGAACGTTTAGGAGAGGTAAGATATAATAGGACGTCGTCCGCATATAGGGAGATGCGGTCTTTTTACCCTTCAGTCCACCTAAGTCCTCGTATCATTGGGTCCCACCTAATCCATGCCGCCAATGGTTACAACACCAAGGCAAAGAGCAGTGGCGACAAGGGGCATCCCTGACGCGTGCCACGCGTCAGGGGGAAGTCATCAGAAATGTGTCTATTAGCCACAACATGGTCCATCGGCCTAGTGTAGAGAAGACAGCCCCAGGCACAGAAATTAGGCCCTAAGCCCAGATGCTGGAGCACGGCGAATAGGAAGGGCCATTCGACTATATCAAAGGCCATTCAGGCATCCAGAGACAAGATGACCGCAGTCTCTTGTATGTACGGAGCACGGGCCAACACCCCAGGCA